>NW_006439717.1:6003337-6038550 GCF_000325575.1 Pteropus alecto
AAATTTTTTAAGTCATAACTGTAATTTTCCCATTGACTATGAAGACTGTTTTAGATCAGAATAATAATTACCTTTGGGGAGGAAGAAGAAAGTAATTCAGTAGGGCATAAAGTAGCTTCTGGGATGCCAATGATGTTCTATTTTGTAATGTGAATTGTGGTTACACTTATGTTAATTCATTGAGCTGTACACCTTGATTTGTGTCTTTATGTTAAAAAGAAAGTTGTTTACTTCTAAAAATGTGATATGTATATATATATAGCTTCTTATTTATCATGATCTGAAAGGATTTTTTTTGAAGAAAATGAATCAAACTTTTTATTTTGAAAAAGAATTTTCATTCTTAATATTTAAGGAAATACATTTTGTAAAACTAAGTATCATCTAAAAATCATTAATACATTTTAATGATTTCTTTTGAACACCCAAATAGCATAGCATTACTTGACAAGCCCTAGAGGAGTCAACTTTGTCAACTTCAGGAACCAACATGTTAGGTTATCTTTTCAGAGGATTACTAAGAAATCAGTGCAACATGATTAGAATCCTCCACTTCAGGAAATTCTCTCTGCAAAGGCAAATCTTCCAATATGTCTTGACCAATAAATCATCTAACATATATTTTTATTTTCCATTATTCTGAAAAATGCTATACTTTTACACAATCTTAATCTTCAACATTATTTCCAAATATGATGATTACCTTTACCCAATCTGCTGAAAAAGTCAGTGAACAGATTCAAAGACAATCTCTTCTAAACAAAATATTTTAAAAAGTAATCTTTTATAATAAAAAATAAAATTTAAAGACGTTCTTGTTCCCAAGTTTCTCTTAAGTCTTTGGTGCCTGCTACTATACCTATGCAATTAAACTAGCAGATGACTAATGAATAAACACAAAATAATTAATAGAAAAATTTTCAGTCTTCCTTTATCCTTGGTTTAACAGCTTATATCTCCATGTACTCATTCATGTCTTTAATTCTATATTACATGTGGAAAGATATTTTCTACTAATACAATGTTTGACACACTATTTAAAAAATATTTGTATTTAAGAGTTCAAGCCAAAGGCTCACCTCAATTTCTGCTACTTGAACAAAACACCACTACATTTAAGAACTACTTTTATGTTCAAAAATATAGAACTAAATAATTCTAGCTCAACTGCTGAAAAAAAATCTAGAAAAACTAGACAAAAAAATTTTTTTTAGAAATCTGCTCAGAGTCACCAGAGCTAAGAATTCAGTAAAGACCTATAGAACCAAACTGCAAGAGAAATAGGAAGCCCAGAGAGCTGTGCCTCTCTTTTGGGGGCTGCTTTTCCTTTTATTTATCTGCCAATTTCAGAAACAGCAGCTGAGAAGATGAAAAGCTGAGAAATAAATTTTAATAGCTTCAAAGGATTAGGATATAGTCTGGATCTTACCAAGGAGGGTTGAAACTCTAAAGGTCTGCAAAATAAAAGCAGGGTGAACCTCACTTCATATGCCTGGAATTCCTTAAGGTGACCCTGGATTACTAATGACTCTAATCCTCTGTTTGAAATAGGTAGTAGAGGTTTCTGTTTTCCTGACCATTAATTAAGATTCCTTAAATTTACTTCAGATGTAAAATCCCATTTTTAACAGGAAAATTTATGTATTTAAATCACATAAAATAAATTTAAGCTAGGCATTCTTAAACACAGAACTGTTTCCTGAAGAACTGTACAAATTAAAGCAAAGCTGCATATACAACTGTCAGTGAAACTTTAAAAAGTAAAACAGGAAATCTGTGTAGATTATCATTACTTTTCTCCAAAAAATTAAAATGGAAAAATCAACTAATAGAAATGTCACTTTATTCATACTATTTTTCTTTAAAAATGTGTTAGACCCAACACTCATGATTAGCCTCAAAATTCAATCAATATTAACTAGTATAATTTTCTTTGTGCAAGTACCATCCTGATTTTTAAAAAATTTTAAAGAAAGAATTTTGTTTGTTTTAACAATGACCTTGAAGCATGCTGAATAAAGCAACAAGATACTGGGAACTTAGGCATATTTTTAATGCTATTCTATAAGTCACAGGGTAAAAACTTCACACTGCAAGTAACACAAAAGTTCTATTTACCACACAAAGAAAACTTACATTAAAAGCCCTCAAACTATAAAGTTTCTAGCTATGCTGAAAAAGAGGATATCAACATATATGATATAATGGGTTCAATACAATGAATTATCAGGCAAATCAAAAAGAGCCATTGAAGAAATATGAATAATAGTATTAGAATCCTTATTATAAAGCCTTGGGGGGAAAAAAACCCACCCATATTTAACTGAAATGATGATTTTTATTTTCAAAAATGTATATAACTTGAGAGTTAGGAGAGCACCTTCAGTGGTATCACAAACATTTCAGCCATAATGCTGGGTGCATACAAGAGGCAAAGTCACCTGGAGAATGGAAGATGGAAGAACTAATACTCTATAATGCACTGTTTCTCAAAATGTCTGGAAACCATCTGCACTGTTTTTGAAAGCAGACTTATGAAGATCAGGATTCTGCCCTGTTAATACACACCTCCAAGGTAATCCCAGCTCCTCACACCAGTCAAATCAGACAAGTTGTTATAGACCCCTCAGTTTCAGCAGATGCACGTTTACTAATTAAAAATAAAATTCAACACAGCAGGAGGCAAGGATATAAGAAGAAGAAGGGAGAGAAAGAAAGCATTTTTCTTATCTGAGATCTCATTTTTCTTTCCTTACCACATCCAACATGCACAAATATTCTACACAAAATACTGACTACTTCATTTCGTGGGAACATGAATGTCAAAAAGAAATTAAGATTTTGAGAATCATTTTGAGAAAGCAGCTAAGTATCTAGTAGAGCAAACGGAAGAAAAAGTTAAGTGCAGATCTCAAATACTTAGTTTAAAATGTGGAAACAAGAGAACTAGGGTATCTCTAACACCTGAAACAATTTCTATTGTTATGGAGGTAAGATATGCTTAAATTGCTATAACAAAAATACCACGAATGTAATAGAGTCACTACACAAAAGAAATCTATCTAACCACGATGAAACAGTCTAACACAGGCGTCCCAGTGTAAGAGACTCTGCTTCATGCAATTATCCAAGAACCTAGATTGACCACTCTATTTCAACATGTGACTTCCAAGGTCACGGTTGTGTTGTCATTCCATGCCAGGACCCACCCTGCAACATGGGAAAAGGTAAAGGTCTGTGGAAGAACACGTATATTAGTATGACTCCTACTTACATTACACTGGAGATCAATTAGTCACATGGTTACATCTAGCTGGAAGGAAGGCTGGGATATGTAGTCTACCTGTATGTGACTAAGATGTGTGGAGAAGTAGAAGTCTTTTCAATAAAGATGTGTTTCATTTCAACGAAAAGTTTGGAATTCCCAAGTGAAATGTATCTAACAGGCAGTTGGATGCAGAAATGTTAAGCTCAGAAAAGAAGCCAAGGGTATAGAAACAGATCTGTCCAACATTAGTAGCAAATAGTACAGGTAAGTGTTTCACAAACTTCAGACTGCAAGACTCTCTGCATCACAATCATGCAGACAGCTTGTGAAAAATACAGATCCCAAGCCTCCACTTACTGAATCAGAATCTATTGAGATGAAACATGAAAATAAGCATTTTTAAGGCGATATTAATGATTCTTATTAACACAAGTTTTTGAAACATATGTAAAGGGAGTAACTGCTACCAAGGATAATGATATTGAAGTTACTAGAATTGAGGGAAAGTGCCAAGAAGTCACTGTAAATATGATCCTGTGGTTTCTGGACTGCTGTCACTCCATATTACCTTTTAAACCAGTGGTTCTCAAGACTAGCTTCACATGAAAATGTCTGATGAGCTTTTAAAACTGATGCCCAGACTCTACCCAAGCCCAATTAAATCAGTCCTCGAAAGGTGAAGACCAGGAATCAGAATTTTTTTACTAAATTTATTTATTTGAATTAGTTTCAAGTATACAGTATATTGGTTAGACATTTATAATATTCATAAAATGATCCCAATTCAGAATTTTTTAAAAAACGCCTTTCATCTAATTCAGAGTACAGCCAGAGTTGAAAACCACTGTATTAGACAAGCTGCCATTATATACTTTTTATTTCAGAGTTCCATTGTTTCCCTACTCCAGAGACTGTAAACTCGGTTTTTAACTAGTTGTGAATGCTGAAAAATCAAGAGTTTAACATTTTAAAAATCTGGATTTCTGACTTCTTTTGAAGCAAGCCATGATAGGCTTATATTCTCAATAGCAAAGATCAGCTGGTACCAAGTAGCAGCTGCTGCAATTTGATCCTCGGCATTTGTTTACGTTCCATGACTGGCCACTATAGCTACATGAGATATTCCCACTAACAGAGAAGGATAGTATCACCACAGATAAACAAATATGTTAACTGCTTACCTGTAAGTATTATAAGTCCTTTATGCTTAATAACTGTATTTGTGTATACTTAAGTAACAAAATACAGTAATGAGTCGATCTTGTAAATTTTTTCACATCCTCAGCCTCTTCATAAACCTATCCCACCCAACTTCTTCCTTTAACTGAAACCTGTTGGAACACAAATATAGGTTCCCCTGCTATCTGAAAGTAAAGCGTTACTATGAAAACTTCTGTACACCACAATGTAGCTTAAAGTGAAAAGCAACTGCCATTAACTATCTATGAAAAAATTTTTGTATGTTCCCAGACCCAAAATTCAATGTAGGCACAATGTCTTTATTTGTTCTCAACAACCAAAAGGCTTAATTATGTCCAGTTTTATGCTAAGGATAACATCCTTATGAGTTCTCTTAGGCTTTTCTGATACCTTAGGACACATCTTGCTAACGGATGCACAAAATCAATTGAGAGAAAGCACAGAAGCTCACTGACACAGTTCAAAGCCATGGTGGTATGATGCTGAGATGCTGAGTATGGTTGTGGGGAAAGAGCCTGGTGGGACCACTCTGTTGTTCAGGGTGTGTGCTGCTTCTATAACGGCTCGCTGTAAAACAAATGCTGAATGCTAATTTGGCATTTCAACTTTTTTATAAAAGTGAAAATCCTCTTTGATTTCTTTCCATTAGAGAAAACACATACTAATGTAGGTCTTTCATAAAAGCAGGGGATATCTGTACTGCCTCCCCTTCTACTCTTGGGCAGTAGGTGCACATTGATAACTCTGCCTCAAGGTCTAAAGTACATGGGAGATATAGGATTATGTTCTAAATCCTCCATCCTCTAAGAAAAGGGGAAAAGAGCCCAACAAACTCCTTATTTAAGTTCATGCTATCCCACTATAACCCACATTACCCCTATTACCAACCTTTTGGTAACTTTCCCAGATTTCCTAAAGCCTTTAAGCCTCTAATGACAGTCTGAACTATAATACATCCTTACCCACACCATGGGTGACTTTCGAAATTCATATGCATAATCTGTGCAATGTTGTAGCAAATCCTTGACTACCTTCTACTTCTTCACAATACTTCAGCCACACACTTAAATCCTAAACCTTGCCACTCATTACCCGGAGGTGCTCTTCATCACAATCCAATCCTACATTCCTATTACAATGCCCTAGTCTTTTCTCACTCCTATATTTTCTAGCAATCCATGAACCCCATCCTGGCTTCACTTGTTGCCCTTCCGGCCTAAATTACAGTATTTGAACCACTCTATGAATAACAACATCTTCCTGGCAATTCTGATACACTGTCCTAGCCAAACCAAAGCCCAAATTAATTCCGAAATCTGTGATTTCTTCACTGGTATAGTTGTACTGCCATACATAGAAAAATTACACAAGCCTTCAGATTGGCCCCTCTACACATACATGGTCTCTACCTTCCATTGTGCCTTCAATTCCACTAACATTATTTTTATTTATCATTAGTGAGCTCAATCTCCCATTCACTCAGCAACTATTCTATACCCTGATAATTCTCTCAAAGTACTCTAACCTAACACCAAGCCTTTCACCCTCAATGAGTTACCTAAGTTCCTGAAAAATATAGCAGTCTTCAGGTATGAACCACCTCAACTGCCAACCCAGATCCCCTCTCCCCTAATTTGCCTTCATTTACCCCATCCCTAATTTCATCCTTCCTTACTTGATATATCATCTCTGCCCTATGTTTATTAAAAATTAGCCCTTTAATCAATGGTCTTCATCCTGGTCCTCATTTACCTTGCTGCCTGTATCCCTTTTCTGCCTGTATCTTCAAACTCTCTTTCCTTTCAACCTAACAATATGCTCAATTCACTGATTATCTAAAAAAAAAAAAAAAAAAAAAAAGCTTTAGAAGCTATCTCTTTAGCCAGTGTCCTTCTCCAGTTAATAGCATTCCCCACTTTCCATATCAGTTAATTATTTTTTAAAAAGTTATCCACCCAGGTTGAATCTAACCCCTCACATCTCATTCATCCTGACAGCCAAACTCGAGATATTTTTAATCGTTCTATTACTGGTACAGTCAGCTGCATTAGACATTGGTGACCCCTAATATTGTTTAAAAAGTTTTATTTTCTACCACTTCCTTAGACAATCCCGATATTGAATGCAGCTCCTCCCTTGAAACCATTCCTCCAGTACTGATAATCTCAGATAATGGTATTATTATATACACAGTAAACAAAACTGAGAATCCAAATATTTCCTTCTTTAGTCCCACATCTAACAACTACATCTTGCTAATTTTTCACTTCCTAAGCATTTATCAAATTTAGCATTTTTTCTACATCCCAATTCCCCTCTCCCAATTCAGATGTTTATGATTTCTTCTTCTATCTCCGGTGCCATCTTTTAAAGTCACCCTCTATACTGAAGACAAAATAAACACTTTGACTGTGCTATCTTAGCCCCTCTATCCCTATCAGGTTAAACATTTTTAATAGCTTTCCACTACTAACAGAATAAAATCCAGACTTCTTAGTCAATAATTTAATCCACAATTCCCCAGCTCATACATAATCATCTATAACTACTTCTATACATAATGCTTTATACAGCTTTGCTCAAGCTCTTTCCTTTGTAAGAACATGTTCCCCTTTACCCTTTTTCCAGTCAACTTATTTTTCCTTCAAGTTCTGTTCATGTTATTCACTCCTACAGGAAACCTTTAAGAAAACCTCAGCACAGGATAAGTGCGCTTCTTTATTTTCCTTCCTCTGGCACTTCATGCACCTTCATGTGTAATGCATATTATGTTACCTACTTGTATCTCTGTTTCACTCACTAGACTGTAAACTAGTGATATAAGCACAGTGGCCTATACACAGTAAATACTCAATACACGTTTATGCCACTGAACTAAACCAAAAAAGATGATCTGTAGTATTTTTCTGTCAAATAGTATATCACCTAAGATAAAATCGCTGTAATAAAATTAAAGATTAAATCTATTTTTTAAAAATATCAGTAAGTATGAAATACTGAATCAAATTAAATTTTCCAAATGCGAATACAGAAAGAAAAAAATAAAACAGCATTTAAAAATAAAATATACTGGCCAGTTGGTGACACTCTTGTTCCCATCCTAAGATATATTCTAAGATCTCGGTAACTAAAGGGGAAAAAATGACTCTGTAAAAACAACCTTATTCTGTCTAAATCTATAACGCTTGGTAAAAAGTATGACATGTTCCCTGAATACAAAATGAAATAAATCCCAATATATTCTGAATTTCATCTACAAGTATGTTTTGAACAAAGAAATAATATAATTACTGTGTAAATACAGAACCAAGATAAGTAGGTGGTGATATACTTGAAATGTGGATAAATTATCAGGTCTCTGGCTCTATTAAATAAGAAAGGGATCGCACTCAGAGAAAAGGGTGGTGGGGGGTTGGAGGGGAATGGACTTTGCATGAGGATGATAGAAAATGTGATAAATTCTCTTTCTCTGTTAGCTGTTATTTAATACAGTTGCTTCCAATAATTCCACACTCCCATTAGTAAAATATATTTGAATATGAACTACTAATATATGTATGCTGGATTTATAAATTACATAATGTGCTACAACATGAAACACTTAAAACGAAATGTGAAAAAAGATAAATTATAAATAGAAAGTTCCCCTGCCCAGTAATAGGCCTGTGAAAGATGAGGTAAAAGTAAGGCAGCCCAGCAGCAGCCAGAGATAGCAACCTGCAAAAGAAAGGTGCTGGAGAGAGTGAGAAGAAAGACTCATGGGGTCAGAAGATTAACTACATAATGGAATGTGAGCAAATACACTGTCGAAAATTCTTTGCCCATACATATGTGGATTTATTTCTGGGCTCTCAATTCTGCTCCATTGGTCTGTGTGTCTGTTTTTCTGCCAATACCATACTGTTCTGATTATAAGACAATTCAATTTTTAAATGGGCCAAAAACTTGAATAGACATTTCTCCAAAGAAGATATACAAATGGCCAGCCAAAAACCATATGAAATGTTCATCATCACTAGCCATTAGTGAAATGCAAACCAAAACAATGAGACATCACTTCACACTTCCTAGGATGGCAATAACAACAACAACGACAGGAATACAAGTGTTGGCAAAAAAGTGGAGAAACTTGGGCTCCTATATGTATATCACTAGTAGAAATGTACAACAGTGCAGCCACTATGGAAAAGTTTGGTGGTTCCTCAAAAAGCTAAACACGGAATTACTACATGACCCCGCAATTCCATTCCTAGGTATGCGCCCAACAGAATTGAAAACAGGAACTCAAAACTGATACTTATGCATCAATGTTCACTGCAGCATTGCTCACAATAATCCAAATGTGGAAATAACCCAAATGTCCACTGGAGTATGAACAGATCCACGAAACGTGGTATATACATACAAAAAGGAATGTTCTGATACATGCTACCACATGTATCCCATAAAAAGGAATGTTCTGATATACGCTACAACATGGACAAACCTTGAACACATGGTAAGGGAAAGAAACCCGACAAAAAAGGACAAATACTGTATTATTCCACTAATATGAAATACCTAAAATAGGCAAATTCATAAAAAAAGTTGAATGGTGGCTGCCAGGGGCTGAGGGTAAGGGGGAATAAGGAATTAATGCTTAACAGGTATAGAGTTTCTGTTTGGGGTAATAAAAAAGTTTTGGAAATAGTGGTAATGGTGGCACAATACTGTAAATGTAATTAATGCCACTGAACCATGCACTTGAAAATGGCATATTTTATGTTATGGATATTCTACCATACAACAAAAACAATTTTTTTAAACACAGAAACAATCTTGTAGGGATTCATGGTGGCCAAATTTGGGCATGAAAATAATGATAACAATGACTTATAACACATTGAATAAAATAGGAATCCATTAGTCCACACTGATATTAAGTTTTTTTTTTAAGTGGGGGAATGGTGAAGAGAAGAGAAAGCTCTTCCTCACAACAGAATGCCTGCAAAATAAATATGGAAACAGTCTAATTAAAAAATCATCCATTAAAAAGTACATTAATCAAATCAGGCAAGAAACATCAATGGATGCTAAAACTAGTGAGTGCAAGTGAGAATGAAGTATGGCATAATCACATAATTTCAAAGCATCTCTCACAAAACACTTATTAATTTTATGTGAGGAGGCTAACTTCACATATTCCATCTTAATCAAGTGATAAAGATCAAGGACACCAGTGAGAGGACAAATCAAAAGCAGGTACAACAGGATGCAATAAAAAAGAATACAGTATCACTTCTGAGACTGCCCCAACAAAAATGCATAACCTAAATCTAATCATGAAGAAATATTAGACAAATCTAAATTAAGAAACATTCTAAAGTGTCTGCCCTGTATTCTTCTTGCCAAAAACAGTGAGTCATGAAAGTCAAGGAAAGACTGAGGAATTGTTCCAGATTTAAGAGGTCTACAAGAATATGACCTATGAACTCAAATTAGATCTTTTTACTATAAAGCACATTATTGGGACACTGCTGAAGACATTAATGGGGTCTCTGATGAAGGGGTACAGGAGTTCTTTAATTATTCTTGCAACATTTCTATAAATTTTAACAGTTTCAAATAAAATGTTTTAAGTGTTCTAAAATTTTATTCCCACAATACAAAGAATAATTGTGTATGCCCCACTGATAAAAACAAAAACACTGACTAGCATGGTTTTTCTAATTGTTCAGAAGCTTATTCTCTTACCAATAACTACACAACTACTCTCTTTGCCTGGTTTATAATACAGTGATTATTTTTTCTACAACAATAGTTATTTTACATTCACCAAGTCTTTTAGGTAGTAGCTCTTAAATGAGCTCACCTGATAGAGAATACTATACAACCTAGAAAGATGCTAGCCAGTAAAAGCTATAGCTTTTGTGATAGCATAAAATCTGCATTTTGCTGAAGACATCCAGACATCAAGTGAAGGTACAGGAAGGTTTTGAAGTAGATGCACTTTCTACTCCACTATGCTCTTTATTTTTTTTCATAAAAATTGTTTTGTATGTATGTAGGCTTCATGAAAATGGGAACTTTTTATCCCCAAAGGCTAGAAGAGTACCTGACATATATCAGACACACAATATTTATCACATGAATGAATATATTGTATAGAATGAACTGTATATCCTGATAACAGAGAACATACTTTGTTTCAATGCTATCGTAGTTAGGAAAACTGATCAACTAATGGCTAATAAATTTCAAACAGTAGAATAAGAGTACAAGGAACATCCTCTAATCACAGAATAACTAGAATATCTCAGAATAACCATAAAATTGCTATATATTAGAATCAATGGGATACAATTACAGCAATGCTTAAAGGAAATATCAAAGCTCTACTTATACTAATAAAAAGGAAAGAAAAATTAATGTGAATATCCAAATTAAAATTTTAGATTTTTTTTAAAAAATGGAAACTGAAGTACTATAGACTTTTAAAAGGCAAACTGAGAACATCTATGAAAATTTAAAATTCATATGCCCTTTGATCCAGAAATTCCACTTTCTGACAATCAATCTCATAGAAACTAAAGTACTGTTTCATAAAGACATTATGTACTCGAATTTATTGCAACGCTGTTTTGTACTGAAACCAGTCAACATTCATCAATAGGTGAACAGCTAAATTACACCATGAAACATTACTTGGCCATTAAAAAGAATCTAATTAAAAGTTAAACCAAATAACTTGCAAAGATTTCCACATGCCTCTGAATTAGAAATGCAATTTAGAGAAAAGTATGTATAACATGATCTCATTAACAACAATTAAATATCCTAAATTTTTAAAAACATAGAGAATATATACCAAGCTGTTAACATGGCTGTGGTGACTGGGAGTCACATATATGATTTATTTAATTTATGTAAAATTATACACACATAGAGGAAAATGTAAAATGCTAAAAAAGACAGGAAGAGAGAATAAAGAGAAAAAGAGAAACTGTTATTTAAAAAACTGAAATAAACCTAAAAACTGTTTATTTGGGGGAAAATATAAACCATTAGCTAATCTAATCAAAAAAGGTTTGGGGGTTTTATGTTTTTTATGGGGGGGCGGGGGGGTAGACAGTTTTGATTTTCATATTTACATCCTTATAATACCTGATATTTACTTTGACACACCAGGCTTCCAATTTCACATT
This sequence comes from Pteropus alecto, assembly GCF_000325575.1. Classification (NCBI taxonomy): domain Eukaryota; kingdom Metazoa; phylum Chordata; class Mammalia; order Chiroptera; family Pteropodidae; genus Pteropus; species Pteropus alecto. The sequence goes on from NW_006439717.1 coordinate 6,014,990, forward strand.
ATTTTCAAATGGATGGCAGTTTGTCCCAGCATTATTTATTGATGAGTTCATTCTTTCTCCATCTGATTTGTAATATCGCTGTTGCTATATCACAAACTCCTACAAATATCTGGGTTTGCTTCTAGACTCCCTATTCTGTTTCACTTTCTACATTACTACAGCTTTATAAATTTTCATACATAATGTAATGAGTCTTCACATCTTTTTCAAGATTATTTTTACAATTTGGCTCTTTCCTCCTTCATATTAATTTTAGAATCAGTTTGCCAACTTCCATGTAAAAAAATCCTGGAATTGAGACTGGAACCATATTGAATTCACATCTGAATTTGAGAACTGTTATCTTTATGATACTGTCTCTTCCCAGCCAAGGATGTCACATATATGTTGCTCCCTTTTTTCAGGTCTTTTTAAATGTCCTTTAGAGATGACCTAATTTCATCTATTTGATCTCACACACTATCATTAGATTTATTCCTATTAACTCCTTATAGTTTTCATACTATAGTAAATATTTTAAAATTATATTTTCTAATTTATACTGCTAATAGTTGATTTTATTATATTGAACTTTGCTAATTTCTTAATAGTTCTAATAATGTATAGACTCTCTTGGCTTTTCTGTATAGACAATCACATCATCTATATATAGTTTTCTTTCTTTCATTCTCACACTTACACCTTTATTTGCCTTGTCTTACTGTGGGGGCTGAGACCTCCATTACCATTATGAATAGAAGTTCTGGTAACAGGCATCATTGCTTTGTTCTGATTCCAAAGTCAAAGCTTCTAATTTTACCATTCACTATAGCAAATCCCCATTTATCAGATAAAGAAAATTCTCTTCCATTCTTAGCTGGCTAACAGTTTTTATAATTATTGTTAGTTTTAACACAGTAATTAAATTTTATCAAAGTGTTTTCAGCATCTATTCTACTGCTTCTTTTGAACGAGAAAGTCTGTCATGAGTTCTAAACATCCCTACACATCCCTGTCGTGATGCCAAATTGCAAGATTTAACCAACCACTGATACTGAACAGTTTCTGTAAATGGTCACATACAAATTAAATAGGTCAAGACCACCAAAGTATAACTACTGTGGGACTTCTCCTTCCCAGGGAAAGAAGGACTGGTTTGCTTTCTTCTTGCTACAAAAGGTACCAAGCTCTTGATCCTGGCTTCCTCAACTAAGAGCATCCTACTGTGTGCATAGCAACCATCTCTACCCATCACATCACTCTGGTGGTACTTGGGGACAGGGAACTGGTACGACCACACTCTGCTGACTGCAGTGGTTGGAATAATAACTGCCTTCCTCTGGTCCACTGAATCCTGTTGTCTACTTTTGGCACCTAGGATACATTGTGGCAGTTGACTCCTTGCCTATGATGTTGGGGGGTTATTCTCGGACAGTTCATAAAAGATCCTTAAAAGGCTCCTTTTGTAACTTCTAACACTACTACTGTGATGTCACTAAAAAAAAAAAAAAAAACTATCATTCTATTGTAGCAGATGCCTCTGTGAGTAACTAAAGCTCACAATGATTGAGGTCCTTACAAAATGTGTTTTCTCAAGCAATTGAGAGGATATCTATGATAGGAGACACTCTGTAATGACCCAAGTATTACGGAAAAAATGCCTTAAGTAAGCAAAAATATATCTTATAATCCATACCACGCATTAAGAATAATTTAATAATTTGATAATATATCAATAGTTTAAATATTTTTAATATATTATCAATTATGAAATGCTAATAGACAGAACACCAGCTATTAATGCTATTGTTATACTACGTAGACACAAAAAGAATACAGTTTGTTGCTTTCAAAATTTTAAATCCTAATAAAAAATATTTCATCTATGTACCTTGATGTTAGATTTTAACAACAGATATCTCAGTGAGTCAAGTATCAAAGCAGTTATTATTTTAATCTTTTTACCTGTATTCAGGCTGACGACTTCCAGAATGATCATCTCTTGTCCACTTATAGCTAGATTCATCCTGTAAAATAAAAAAGTTACTTAGATATTTGTTTACACTATTTTGGTCATGTAGGATATATCTAAGAGTACTACTGGAAATCAGTCTTTAAGACCAAAATAATGGGGCAAAAACACCTTTCTAAATTTCTCAGAGCTTAAAAGGAATAAAATAAAGAAGATACAAATTATCCATTTTAATAACTAATTTAATAAACTGAGAACCTGTAGTATGATTTATCTCTATGAAAATGCTTAAAATATTTCTTTGGTAGGCCCTAACAGCCTTATTGCCAAAGACATATCCAACATAACAATAGCTAAGGGCTGGTCAAGAACAAAGGCTCAATTTAAATTTAATCGAGCATACATTTCTCTACCCTTCATTTTATTCTTCCTATGGCAAGTTCACATCAATTTTCAGATTCAAGCCCAATGAAGAATATGCTACGGTCCCACTTTTCTCCTTCAAGTTTTTTTTTTCTCATTTTACCTCTCATTAAAAACCATAATTAGAAACAATATAAAGAACCATCACTCACTGATAAGCTACAATAGAGCAAAATGTGGCACAAAGTTGAAAATCAATCAAGGAAAGCAAGTACATTTTGTCATCTAGGACATATTCTAAACGATGCAATAAAAGGAACTACATAGAAATCTACACCCAAATACTTTAAAATTACACATAGAACAATATAACATGTGAATTACTTAATCAGAAATACTGATTCAGATAAAATAAACACTACTTTCATCTCTCTCTTTAGCATCACATACTGCTACTCTTATATAACTAAAATGTATTCCTCATTTTCCTTCACAACATTAAATATAAACAAAAGAAAAACTCATCAGCTGTAATAAAATATTGGATCAAGTAAGTAGTTTGCTTTAGATAACTGAACTCTAGATAAAAATTAGTGTCATGAGAGTCCTAAGGATCTCAAGTGGGTTTGTTTGGAGAAAATTTAAAGAGAAAATGTTGCATACAGTATGAACAAACACAATTTGTAATGATAATAAAAAAAATTATTGTTGAGACACTTTTATGCCACAAGATTCTAGAAAATAATTATGTTTGTGAGGATTCAAATATAATTGGTCCAATGAATCCAAAATTCCCTCTCTGCGCTAAATGGCCACAGGATTTTCACAATAGGAATAACTTTATGCAAAGGCCAAATAGTTTCTGCATAAGACTACCTGGAAGAAGGGCTCTGATGGCAAAATCCAGTGTTTCTAGAATAGGGATAATGTGTAATTACTTTTCAACACTGAATCCCTCTTCCTAAAGGAACGGCGTTTAAAAATTAAACAAAATAAAAATTAATTCTATGAGAAGTGAATAAGTTGTAACACCCCAAAATTTAAAAACAAACACAAGAAAACATTGAATGGTCTCATTACCACTATAGAATTATCAGGGTCACCATGATACAGTAGTAAGAGAACTGAACTCCCATATATACCCACCCTAGGTAAATCACCTTACCTCCATTTCTTCAAGTGTAAAGTAAGGAAACTAATTCCAACAGCCAACGTAAGGTCAAATTTTATCATAAGCAATGCTTGAATATGGTCTGTTAACTACAATGCTATATAGTAGGGAAGGGGAAAAAATGTAGGAAAGTCTAGCAGAGGAATGCTGTAAACATGCAAGCTGGGTCAAAAGAATTGCATAAAGAAACAGTTTCAATCAAGCTCAATGACAGATAACTCTAACATTAAATATACTTATAGATTATTAAAGATTATCAAGAGAAACAAAATATAATAGCAATAGTAATAGTAATGATAGCAGCTAACATTTTATAAGCGCTTACTATAGAATAGGCAACGTTTTGAGGGCTTTCTGATCTAAGTGGACTTTAATAATAACTATAACGAAAATGACAAAAGTGAAACTGAGTCTTAACAACCTTAACCCAACCTCACCCACAGCATTTCATGATAAAAATAAAAATAATTATAAGTGGGCACATCAGTAAGAGATGGTAACTACCTGCTTATTACTTACTGAGTACCAAGGCAATAAACAGATTGCCTTTAACTACTTCTGTAAATCCTTGCCAGCTTGGGGGATAAAAAAGCAGGCTACTTGGAATTAATGTCATTTAGATAGAGCTATCCAGAGGGCTTACCCACTTTGTCCAGCACCCCAAAATTCTTGACTACCAGTTCCCATTTGACAGCTCCAGTAGGCAATTCAACAAGGCATCAAGCAGGAAGTGTTTATTTAACTGCCTTCATGGCCAGTCACATAAATTTCAAAAATTACATAATTTTTAAACTTATGAAAAAATAACAATTAGTACATGGGGGAAATTTACATACTCCTCTGTGAGGTGGACCACTTCTTCGAGCATGAGAAAAACTGCGGCCCTCGTCATATTCTCGGTAACCAACATGACTGTAATATCTATTGTAGCTTCCTTCACCAGGTCTGTCTAGCAGTGGTGGTTTCTTTGGCACAATATTAACTACTCTATGGTAGCCATCCTAAAACAGACAAAAAGAAATATATAAAAATCACTAATTTCTCTATTTGGTTTTGGAAAGGTTTTTTAAAAGCATAGGAGTTCTTATCCTTAATCAAATAGAGTAAATGTATAAACAAACAAAAAAATGCATTAATGAGATAACATGAATATAACTAATAGTAAGGTCTTAACGTGGATTAAAGGAAATAAAATTGTTCAATGAAGAAAGCCAGGTGTTTAATAAAAAACATGCAGCAATGCAGAAAACCAATTATAAGTAAAAGAAAAAATATAATATTATTGTTTTAATAAAAAAATAAAATACAAAAAGAGTGTTACAGCAGCTCTAATCCCTAACTACCTAGGAATTTTAGAAATAAAACCATTTAAGATAGCACACACCTTTGATCTACTGTCAAAGTATACTGTTAAGAAGAAATATGATATAGACTAGTTGTTACCAGAGGACTACAGACTAGTGGTAACTAGTGGGGTGGGGGAGGAGGGGCAAGGTGGACAGGGTAAAAAGGGGTTAAATATAGGGGGATAGGGGGACGGTGAAGTGGGTAAAGGGGATCAAATATATGGTAGCTGAAGGAAACTGGACTTTGTGTAGTAAACACACAATAGAATATATAGATGTCAAATTATAATGTACTCCTGAAAATTATATAATTGTTTTAACCAATGTTAACCCAATAAACTTAATTAAAAAAAAAAGAAATACAAGATTTTACATATAAGCGGTAATGAATTGGGAGGTAATACTGAAGTAGGAAGATCAAGAGGAAATATTTTGCTATTCTTCCATAGCACTGACAGAGGAGATTCTGATTTCACAGGTTTGGAAGCAAAATAAACCCAATATAAAATTTGAACAAATTTTCAAAGTAATATGTTAGTGTTTTAAAGTTTTAATAAGAATGAGTTGTTTGTGGGGGTTGGGAAATTGAGCAGAAGGAGAGTAACACTTGTCTAAGGTTAGTAGCTGCTGTGAAGTAACTGAACAAAAATAATTACCAACAGTGAGAACTAGAGAGATACAAAGCACATATGTGCAAATAATCTGGTCTTGAGAACTCATGCTACCTTTCTATCAATATCAGATAAGAGATACATGAAAGAAACTGTCAAGCTATCAAAGTATAAGACATGATCAATATGAATTAATTTGACAAAATGAAAAAAACAAAACATAAAGCCCAACAGTCTAGGCTGGATACTTTACCATCCTAAGCCTCAGTTTCATTATCTATGAAATGAAATTAATACTAATACATACCTCATGGGGTTGTTGTGCGGGCTAAACAAAAAACAGATTTTAAAGCACTTGGCACAGTAGCATAAACTAAGTGCTCAAAAATTGTTTGCTATTTTGATTACTACTTTTGTAAGTCTAAGTGAAACACTAAATTCCTCAAACTATTTCCTTAAATTATTTCTTAGTATTAATAACTACAACTATTCGGTTAATAAATTATTACATCCTATTAAAACTTCCCAATGGGTAAGAAATTTGTCAGTGTGCTGGGAAAAATAAAATCAATAGTTCGTATCTACTTGACAGCTGAAATGATCTACCAAATTATTTTCCATGGGAATAATAAGGTGGTTTCCTTCTTTAGTACGTTAGATATTAAACCGTATGGTATATTTTATACATTTATATAAAATGCAGTATACAAATGAATTGACTCTTATAAACACTATCAGATTTCAATTAAAGCTAGGCAAATATTGAGCTGCTAAAAAAAATTGGCATTAAGCCAAAATTAGCAATATTACAATTCAAATCATTTTCTAATTCAAAATTTATTTAAAATTTTAATTCAAAATTTGTAATAAAAGTAGAATCGCTGATTTCTCCAATTCCAAGAAACCATGAAATTCCATTCCACCATATCCTTGTTTGTTTGTAGATGCTTATTTAAAAGGATGGGGAAGTGAGTATATGTGTCTAAACACCTATGAATAGAGGGAGAACTCCTTACTTAACCAAACAGACTGTTTCTTTGTTCAACTCCCCCAGTTACTAGAAAGTATTTCAGGATTCAAAAATGTTTATAGTAAAACTTTTGAAGAAGTAAAACTCTAATCGCATTTAGTTATATGTTTTTACCAAATAATAATTTTTAAAAAGTCCTAATGACAGCTCTTGTATCTAGGAATAAAGATCAAATTTGCATTCCCTTTATGTTTTGAGAAAGTGCTCAGGTGTAAGTACATTATACCATCTCTACTCTACAGGCATCTGTTCTTAAAGAAAACTCCCTAGCTATATAAAAAGATTTAAGGAAATGAAGATGACTATAGGAGTCTGAGACAAAGCAAGACTGCATTTTCAGAGACATTTCATGTCTTATACAAATATATCATTCACAGATTTCTTTCTCTTTCCAATAAAATCTATGGTGAGGGGCAAAGATTTCAGACTTTCTCTTCTAAAAGTTTATATTATTAAGAAAGTTCAAACAATATTTTACATTACCTGCAATGCCAGACCTGAATAGAAATGTCATCATTGTTAGAAATTCTTGTACAAAACACACTGAGCTATAAACATGTAATTTTCCTCTCTAAATGCTAACAAAAGTACACGTTTTCAGGCACTGATATGTTTGAAACCTCCATTTTAGCAGTATCTTAGAAAACAATGGCACCATTGGTTTACATACAAATCAGAAGTAAAAACTATGACTTATAAAGTATATCTGAAAAGGTTTTTAAGGATAACAGGATTGTTTTCAATTAACCGAAAAATGAAACCAACAGAATTAAAAATTTCTATTACTGAAAATGTGGGCATTTCAATTCTTGAGTTTGGACATAAAATCTCAATTTACCTCAATGAAATCAATTTTCATTGCTTCTGCTCATTATAAAAATATCTATATATCACTATTAATTAAAAATATTAGAGTAGATCAATTTAATACAATTGTTGCATAAGTATGATGTATCAATTTCCTGTGGATGCTACTAGAATTTCCAAAAATAGTGTAGAATCTACCAGATTTGCTCCTCCAAAGTTAGTATTAATGGTATGATTAGTCAGACCAAAAAATAAAATGTATATGTAGCTCATTATAAAAATAATTAAAAAGTCTATTTTACTTAATCATTTATCTACTCTGACAGGATGTAGAAAGCAAAATTTTGCATACAAACTTAAATACTTTTGTGAAAGCTATACTTCTATGAAATTTACACTTTCATATTTGTCTTCTTAGCAGTGAGACAATTACTACCAAGGTCTTCTGAGTTTCTAAAATAAGGACTGTTTGGTCTACTTATACAAATGAAAATCTGATCGGATTAAGATACATATCAAATTAGCTTTGCAATTTTGAAATCTGAAATAATTGTATTTTGTTACAAAATAAGCAATTTCTTAATTTACTATGAATTCTAATTTAATATAACTATCTGTTATGAGAAATGCTTCCATTTTAGTCACCAAAAACAGCAAATTTGATGGGTTTGTTTGACTCAATACATAAATCTATGTCAAAATTTCCACATTAATGTTTAGTCTCATGATTAGGCTGGGTACAAATTATGAGGATTACCATATTTCTTTAAAAACATTTATTATCCAATGTTATTAAAACATACTTTGCACGCATTTTAACTCAAAAACATTTTTTAAATAAAAATTTCTATACATAAGCAGCCCCTTTAAACATTCTTATCTTTTAGAGACACATACTGAAATATTTACTTGCATTAGAACTATGGTATCTTGGATTTACTTCGAAATAATCTGAGGGTAGAAAGTGGTAAAGGCATAGGTAAAACAAGATTGGACCGTAAGTTGAAATTTGCCACTTGATCTGTCCATGGAGAGTTTATTACATTATTTTGTCTACTTTCACAAACTTAACTTTTACCCTTATAAAAAGTAAAAACAACTAAAACACACTAACCTACCAGTAAAAAGTATGATGGCACATGTGAATAGTCAATGCCATTACTTCCTAACACAATCAACTTAAGAGCATGAATGCAAGCATCACGGGCAGAAACCTTGGTCTTATTCACTGCTCTACTCCCGTCACCTGGAACAGCACTTGGCACATGGTAAGCACCACACACATAATGTATATTCTACTTTGCTATCTCAATTTTATATCATTTTTGGCATCACATGCTTTTTACTAGAAAAGTACCAAATGACACCCAACCTAAAAATTCTACTACACAAGCTAGTAAACTTTTGCTTTCATAAGCTTGAGGTTTCTTCACTATGATCCTTCATATTTTGTGACATGCATTTTTATTGTAGCACTTACTGGTTTAATTCACTCACTGAATTTTCAATGTAATATTGGTGTTTCTAGGTCATTTCAATGGGAACAATGGGTCAAATACATGAGACATATTGTTACATAATATAGAGCCAAGAATTGATTATATCTTTCTGGAAATAGTGACAACAAAAACGAAGATGTAATTCTGTAAGCCAAGAAAGTAAAATACCTCCTGGGGCAGCTCTAGACAAAAGAACACTACTAAATCAAAACTCAGCAAATATTTAAGACTCTGAATTTCATGTATATAATTTTTATATTATAAAAAATTGTAAAAATAATTGTACTTTAGCTAATGATATGCATGCTTAAGTAGTTAAAGGGAGTGCTCAAAGTTTGCTTTGAAATGTATCTGAAAAATTAAATGGATTAAGTGGATTAACAAAGGACAGATAGAAGGATAAATAGACAATAAAGCAAGTTCAGTAAAATGTTAATAGTTACATCTAAGTGGTAAGTAAACAGATATAAAATATATCACCATAAAATTCTTTCAACTTTGCTGTATGTTTGAAAACTTTCATAATAAAATAGTGGTAAAAGTTGTACTTACATGAATAAACTTAAATGAACACTGGTTATATAAAATGTGAGGCATAATAAAATGTGAGGCATAAAGAGAATAGAAATTAAAACATGCACTTGAACATTTAAAAGAGTTTCATGAAATAAGTGGGAAGAAAGGGAATATTTCCACATTAATACATTTTAAACAGTAGTAAATGGAATATGTACATAATTGAATTGCTAAATTAAGTAAACAACTATTTCAAGTTGGACAAAAGAAAGATTTCTGGATTACATTTTGGGTATCTTTATATTTGAGAATATATGGAACAGATATATGTATCATATATTCCTTACATGGCCTCAAAAATTAAAATCATGTTCTGAATTCAGTAAAGAATTTAGTTTTTATTGGTTAAACTCTCTATGATAAATAACCAAAGGCAAATATTGTAGAAATAGTCAACTAATCCAAGAAAATACTGTTATATAACTACTTACCTATAAAGCCTAATTGTGTAACTCAAAATTGACTGAATGTAATAAAAAAAATAAACTATTGCTGACATCGCTATCCTCAATCTTTACAATTCCCACTGCTACTAAGATTAGAAAATCTTTTACTTAATATGTGTTTGTTAAAAGAACAGAAAAAGGCAGAGAGAAGCAGATAGGATGTCTCCAGCCCCAATTTTACTATAATGCCCAAAGCAAATGCTGCTAGCGTTTTGATCCTAATTTCCAAACTTTACAGTCTCTATAAATTCTGAACCTGAAACTTGGCCCTATTTTAAAATAAACCAATGGAAAATGGACACTTTATGTTGCAACTTCATTAAAAATGTTCCATATTACCTATCTGTTCTCCATCAAGCTAACAAGATGGACTCTCAAACTGGAAGTTTACTGGTTATCTAAAAGTCATTCTGTCAGAAAACTTGATAAAGGCTAAGAGATCAGAAATCAGGCTCCTAAAAATTATAAGTTAAATAGGAGAAAGCATGCTTTTAAAAATAAGGGATTATAAGTTAAATGTAGGTATTGTGCAATAACCAATTTCCTCCTGATAGAAGAATGTGTACGTATGCTTACATGCAGATTCTCTGTAGTGCACCTCTTTGGGCTTTATCTCCCATCTACCCAAGTTTAAGACAAAATAAAAATTTCTGTGAAAACACCTTACAAAAGTAACTTATTGATGCAGGAGTAATTTTTAAAATGCTGTAAAGTGCTAAAATATAATTGCTACATTTGTCAAGTTGTACATTGAGGATAAGCTTTGCAATACTCAAATTTAGTGTGATTTAATATGGGCATCAAAATATGTGAGTGTCCAACTGCCTTTCCAGGTTCATCAAAGTTAGAAGCTCAAAATAGCTGCTTTTGTTAATGAGGTCATACTAGTGTAGTAGGTATCTTCTCAAGTTTCCCCTTCATGTCATACTTTATGTCATATCGAATAGTTCCTCAAATACATTTCTGATGTGTCAGATGGGGAATGAATGGGCCAAAGGGAGAAGGATAAAAAAAAGAAATGCAGTAAAATTGCATAAAGTAGAACATTAACTTTCTTCATCCCAGGCACTAAATGCTAGTGGGTTCTTCTCACTTTTTAAAGAATTAACTAAAGTTATATATTTAGAAAAAAATAATACGCCTTTTCAAAACTTTATGTGAAATTTTATTGAGGTATGACATACATACATACAAAAAAGTATATAAATTATAAGTACCCCTGGATAAATTTTCACAAGTTAATCACATTATGTAATTACCACCCAAATCAAGAGACTGAACATTCCCAGCAAAGCAAAAGCTTTCTTGTGCTCTCTCCCAGTCGCCACCTTTGTCTTCCAAAATTAATCACTTTCTTGTTTAGTTTTGCCTGTTTTGAAACTTTATATAAAACACACAGGATATACTTCTGTGTCTGGCTTCTTTCTTTCAGGGTTATGTTTGTGAGGTTCATACATGTTATTGCATTTGGCAGAGGTCCATTCATTCTCATTGTTGCATGACTGCACAATTAATTTATCTACACTGCTGGACTTTTGGACTGTTGCCATTTTGGAATTCTCATGAATAATGCTGGTTCTGAACATTCTTGTACATGTCAATATGATATACCGATAGTTTTTAAAATAACATTAGATGATCTCAGCTTTGTAAGCAAATATTTGAAAGTGTTTAATAGTTATGTCTTTATTACATCCAAAGTCAGAAATTATAACTTTACTTATTTACATTTCTAGTTTTAGTGTCACTTATCAAACAGTTTAACTCAAGGATTCACTGAGTCCATGAAATCAGATGTGAATATAAAATTACTTCTTCGCTTAAATGTAGGCAACAAACAATAACCACAACAGCAACAGCAATATCTGTGGCTTCAGCACTAAAAGAAACCAGATATTTTCATATCATGTTACTGCTGTTGCAGATATCTTGAAATATCATTTCCATTCATCATTACTTTGAAAATATAGCAATGAAACCCCTATCACTAGCTCTTGATATTTAATGAGCTACTAAAGAAATATATATTACTACATCACAAATTTGGTTTTTAATAGTTTAATAATTATATTCAAACATAAGTAGTCTCCTTTAAGTCTGTGTATTTTATTTTATAGGTTTAAAAAGGTCATTCTGAGAAGTGATCCATAGGCTTCACCAGACTGCTAAAGAGACCCATGACACAAAAATGTTAAAAATCTTTGCCTATGCTTTATTTAACTGAAAGGTAGGTGTAACATAGAAGGCAAAGGTATATCTCCAAGAGCCATCAAAGGGACATAATATGTTGAGGGGAAGAGAAGGCTTTAAATTACTAAATTACAAAATAAGGCCTAGTTCACCAGAGGCGGGGGGCAGACGGGGGGAAAGCATATCTGAATCTTGAGGAAGAGGGAATGTGAGAATACATAAGGATTTATAAACTAGAAGAGGTTAACTGGGGGATGGAGAGACCAATCTAATTAAATTAAAAGAGGAAAAAACACAGAGAAATGAACCTGTACAAGGTCTGGGCATGTTCTATGCTCTCAAATGAAGAAAAGCAATCTAGGCTCCTATATCTCTAGGAGAAACAAAGCAGCCAGAGAACTGAAGTGAGATTTCCCTTTAACTGCTTAGTCTGATTTTAAAAGCAATTGCGATATAAAACATCTATCTTACTGCTGTTGAAATTATTTGTACGAAGGGAAAAGAGCATCTGTTTCACATTTACATACACAAAACTGGTATAAAATGAAAAAGTTTGAGTTTGTTTAGATTTCACCACAATATCCTCATTCATTAAGGGCTTCTATCACCTGTCATCTTTACCTCAACTCCTGTCGTCATCATCAGTGACTTCAGTGTTTACTTGCAATCTGCATTTCTTACTTGCATAGAAGAATCACTTGTTGTACTTTTAAACAGCACTAATGTCCAGATCCTACTTGCAGATAATTATGACTTAATTATCTGGAATGGGGCTCAAACATCAGTACATAAGTGCTCCCTAGGGGATTTCAATGTACAGCAAGGATTGAGATCCTCGCATCAAAATCATCCAAAAATCTAGTTTCAAAGTTTTCTGGACCTCAACTCCAATTATCTTGACCCACCCTCTATTCTCGCCACCTTATACTGAACTTTAATCACCCAGAACTGTTCCATCTTGGCAACTCTACATTCCAAAATACCAACTGCCTTTCTGCTGTACCTCAGCTTTCTGGTCTTTGAGCTCACTAAGCCTTTTCTGCCCCTCAGCCCCTTACTTCTTTCAATCCATTTTCACTCTCAGTCTTACTTCCTTTCTTAAACAGTCCATAACACATAATATAGTATCTCAATAATTCTCTGGGTCAGAACCTTCGATACTCTTATCTCCCTAGGTCTAGCACTCATCCTGCAATCTAAATCAACACAACTTGCTTTCCCCTCTCCTAAACTGGGCACCCAAGGTAATAAAGCACATAATCCTGCTGACTGTGCCTCTATAAAATTCATGGTTCACAAATTTACTGGCCTTCACCAAGTCTTTTTAAACATCCCTCGTCAGGAGATATCTGCAATGGCTATTCCAAAACTTCAATGCTGGCCTCAAGTGTCCCTCCACCTCCTCAACTTTGAACAGATGATCTTCCTACCTCGTACTCCAAAGAAAAACAAAGGCTATTAGACACAAACTTCTCAAATCTATTCTCACTCAAATAATGACCGAACGTGATCTGGAGGATGCTTATTAGTCTTTATGACACTGATATTATATATAACTGATTATCCCATCTTAAAACACACTCTTCCCTAGCTTGTTTAAACAGCTCCTTGCCTAGCATAGCCCCTTGGCAGGCTCTCTCTGCTTCCAGTCTTAACAGCTCTTTAAGCCAACTTCCACTGCAATATGGTCTATAATATAACATAGCATGCACACATAAGGCAGAATGGTGTAATAAAGACTTTATATTGCAACTTCTCCCATTTCATCATATTTCCCATCGTTGTCTGAAATTATATTTCTGTATATAAATCTGCCTACATTTTATGGTATCTAAAACATTTTACTAGGTTCTATAAATGTTGTACCTTTCAACAGTAAGTACTATTTTGAAGATTAGGAAATATATAAAATTCATCACTTGTAAGCAGGCAATAGTTAAATGTATAAGTATAATAAATTAACATTTAAAGAAAGTCATCCCCTCTCTCAATTACCTTATTTTACAGTTAGGAACCATGTAAATGTGTTAAATTTCAAAAAAAAAAAAAAAAAACTAAAAAAGAAAAAAAAGGCAATCCCCCAAATTTGAAAACTAAAACAAACCCAACTATATATCTAATTGGTGACATATCCACACTGAAACTTCTTTTAAGTATCTTTGAAAAACAAATTCCTAATGGGACATAAATTTGAGCAGATGGGGTTCTAAAAATTAAATTATTTTCTTGATGTCATCCCTTTTCTCATCTCTGCATTAGTCTTATATTTATCTACATCACTTGTTAGTCGTTCTAGGTAAAACGATAAAGTAATTTTATCAAGTTGAAAAAAAATTTGAATTGAGATTTTGATTAGAACCAAAGTCTATAAATTAACCTGGAAATAAATGACGTGGTAATAAGTCTGCTCATTCTGAAATATAGTAGGCCTTTTCATTTTTTCCTTCTTAAGTCATTTTAGATCAACCCCAACTTAAGCTGTAACCTAGGTCAAATGACAACCTTGAAGATAATATCACCCATCTAAGGATTTACTTATAATATGTAAGTTAAAAAATAACCAATATATAAACAAATACTTGTTCTCTTTGACGGTGTACAATGAATCCATAATATATCTATATACCATGACCACAAATCCAATCCCCTGGTGCTTAGAATGGGCCTGTGCAAAACTGTAAGACCGATGGCTTCTTGACCTTCCCCAAACCCTCCTTTGGGTCTTTATAGAGGATTTTAGGGAGAAAGTGCACATACTCATTCAAAAAATACTGGGCTCCTATTATGTGCCAGGTACTAGATATAGTGCTGAGAATATAGGAATAAGCAAAATAGCACACTCCTTGAGAAAAGACCTGGTTCAAAATTCCCAAACTCCCAGAGTGACAAAAGAGACGAGCAGTAGGACTGCCTGCCGCCCCTGAGCTGCCCTTACTTCAGAATTTCATACCAATTTGCAAACATTTTCAGGAATATAGAGAAATAGGTGACAGCCAACAAGTGCTCAAATACTTTAACTGATGGTCTGACCTTTATCAAATCTAAAATTTTCACTAATTAAATTCAATATAAACCCTCTATTTTAGAAATTTAAACAAGAAATATAAAATATGGATTTTCTACATAAATAGAATGTTGGCTTTCAAACTTTTAATTTTTAAAAGATAAACTTTATCTATCTACATTTCAACCTAGACTTGTATATTTTTGGCACTTGAAGATTTTGTTAAGAGGCCTGGCTTTGGTGTACCAAATTCACTTAAGACTCTAGGTTTTGAATTACATGTAGAAACAACTTACACCAGGGTGACTTCGAGGAGGTACTCGTTCTCTTGGAAGCCTTTCACAGTCATATCGTCCCCCAGACCACATTTCATCTCTTCTGTAAGCCACTAAAGAACAAAAAAGAAACCAGAGAATTATGTTTTTAGGAAGTGATAGAGAAGATAAAGAAGTAAATGATTACTTTCCAAAGCAAATCTTTTCCAGATACTAAAGAAAAAAAAATGTAAGTGAGCAAAAGAAAAAAAGAATTAAGGCAAGTCTTCCAATTCTAAAATTTTCTTTAAAACAACACAAGCCCCACCTTCCTTGGATTTCCAAGGCTACGTAAAGCTTCAACAAGATTGTTTCCATCAATTGTGGAGGAAGATCCATAAGACCACAAATATTTCTTCATTCTCATATAGTAAAATTTAGAAAAGATTCATTTTAGGAATAGTTAAAAAATCTATTTTTAAAGTTATTTAAAATTGTCCTGGGGGTGGTTTATACAATATGATTTTTTTTTTGCTTTTCTATATTCTTAGATCTTACATATTATATTATGTTCAATAGTGATTTTAACTGAGAAAAGGTATTAAAAATTCCTGTAAAAACAACAAACACTGAAACAAACTACTCAATTTTTGTTTTTAATGCTATAAATTTATCTCAATGCAAAGGCACCTCGTAATACTTGAAATTAAAAGTTCTGTCAGCATTTTTCACATCTGGGATGCACAGAGAGGCCTCCTACTTTGAGAATTGACACATTCTGGGTAGAAGCTAATGCAGTACATTACAGGGCCAGATGAAAACAGAATCTGTGAATAAGTAGAAGACAAGGCAAACAAGAGAGAAGATGAAAACAGGGTACAGGAAACAGCCAAAGGTCCTTTATATGACATGGCAAGACAATAGACCAGGGGTTGGCAAATTTTTTTGTAAAGGACCAGAAAATATTTTCAGCCTTGTAGGTCACAGGTTTCTGTCACAACTACTCAATTCTGCTGCTTTAATATTAAAGAAGCAATAAGCAATGTACATAAATGTATAGGTGTGGCCACATTCCAATAAAGTTTTATTTACAAAATAAATACAGGCAGTACCCTGACAACTCCTAGAGTAGGTGACATAAATGGTTAACAGGGTAGAACCAGGAGAGCATGAAATAATCATGGAACAGGTTCTGAGCCAAGAACTGTGAACCGTCTTGTTGTGTAGAAGGATGATCATGAGCAAGAAGTAAATATGGGACTAAGTTAGCTAAGTTGGGTTCTTTTTGTACATTGAAAATAGGGCAACAAGTCCAAATGCATAGGCCACAGATCTGTGAAGAAAAATATTTCAGAGAAGACATGTCAAAAGATTTTTGGTGGCTCTTTATGATGCAATACTAATAAGGGTGGGGAAAAAGGATGGTCAACTCATTTTGGCAGTATAAAATTCTAATAGTTTGGGTTAATGTAGGCTGAGGAAAACATAAAGGCTGGAAGGTAAGAGAGTACTTTTTGACATTATCATAGTACAAACAATCTTAATTTTCTCTGTAAAAGCAAATCTTTAATATTTTCTAATACAAACAGATTCCCTAAAATGAATTAACTAACCAAAGATGCCTAGGGAAATCTTAATTTCTTTAAGTTACAAATTAGCTTTTAACAGTATGCATAAATCAACCTGAATTCTAAGTCTGTCATCAGATATCATTAATGATGTTATTTCAAAGTAACCAGTCTATTAGGTACAATAATTGCTGGAAGTTTAAAAGTTAAAGAGTTTGTCAACATTACTTCTCTCCCACCTTTACTGAACACATTGAAGGTTTCAGTCTAAAGTGTAAGGTTTATCCTACGTAAGACACAATGCAGAAAAAGAGTAACAGCAGCAAATTGAAATTATATCACAGGAAAAAATCAACAACCCAAAAGAAAAATGGACATATGCTATGAAGACAGTTCACTTAAAAAAAAAAAAAAACAATGGCTCAATCTTTTGAGATGCTCAACTCTCTTCAAAATAAAGAAGATAAAAACTAAAACTACAATGCAGTACCAATTTTCACCCAAAGCTCTGCAAAAATATGAAGTGCTTTGAAGAGAGTAAGAAAAGCAACACTCTTATACATTAATGAAGAAAGTATAATTTGGTACAACTGGGAACAATTTGGCAATATTTATTAAAAATGTTAAATGCACATACACTTTTACCAGGCAATTCCACTTCTATGTACAGTTGCATATGTGCACCAAAGATAGAAAGCAACCTAAAATGTCCTTGAGGAGGACATAGATTGAATAAAGTGTTATATATTCATATAAAGAAATACTGAGCAAACCATTTCAAAGAAAAGTAACCCTATATATAACAATACAGAAAGATTGCCAAGATACACTGCTAAATAAAAAAGAGCAAAGGGCAAATTAACATGTAGAGTATGGTGTCACTTCTAGTGGAAAAAAAAGGCAGGGTATAAATATATATGCATCTGCACAGACTTCTGGGAGTATAAACAAGAGAATGTCACAGAGCCTGTCTCAGGGGAGTACTGAGTGGCTGGGGTATAGCAGGGCGAATATTTTCACTGCATAATATTTTATACATTCTGTTGTCCATTATAAAAATAATTGTTTTTAAAGGTCCTGAAAATTATTTAATAAGCATATTGTGTCAAGTGATGGCAAAAATTATAAATATAAATTAATGAACTAATGGAGAACATAAGTAAAAATAAGATTTTGTAATTAATGAGAAAGAAAATTAAACTACAAGAATTCTAAAGAATACTACATAGTTTCTTAACTAGATATAACACTAAATTATTAAAATTTATTGGCTTGTCACAAAAATGTAAGAATAACTACTATACTACTTACTTGAGTCCTTTCAGGAGTCAAATTTAAAGTTTTCAACAATCTCCTGTAGGAGGGGAGGAAATACAGACATAAGGATTTGTGTCTGTATAAATCAACCAATGGAGAAAAAAATAATTAAATCTTCATTATTTGTATAAATAAAATTCACGAAATAAAAAATTGTGGGCATTAACAAGTAAATTCCCTTTAAATACACCTTTGAAAATAGAAGGTATTATTTTGACCACTAGAGGCCACCTAGTTTTCATAAGAATAAAATTATGTTAGAAGAATTCTAGTCCGAATTTTGCCAGTTGAAAGCTGGGCAGGACATCTCTTATCCTTATCTCTGAAAGGAATGTACTAGATGTTTCAGATCATTTTTATCTAGAATATTAAAAACACTGGCTTTAAATACCACATATTTAAAAAAAAAAGTCACCGTTAGTCTGGAAGTCTCTATAGTTTTATATTGGCAGTAAATGGTCCCATGTTTAAAAGTAATTAAGGTGACAATCACCAATTCATCACAGAATACTAACTTAAAAACAAACAAACAAACAAACAAAAACACTTAAACTTATTAGGTAAAAATATGACAGTGGAAATTTTCCTCCAAATAAATAAAGTGCACTGAACTAGCTTAGGTAAAATAAAAAACAAAACGAAAAAATAGGCAATGTGTGATTCATGATGAAAATTGTGAATCTATGAAATAGTCTTATCTTTAAAAAAAAAAAAAAGTGAATCTAAATCTACTTGACTGTGTAGCTCTACCCAACATTTTATAAGAAATTCAAAGGACAGAGGAGTTTGGCCCTATTCCTGAAAGAGTAAACTCACCTAAGCTCACCTAGCTGGGGCAGAGATTTTGTGAAGTGCCTCAGGAGGAGAGTACAGAAATAAAACTATATGTATAGTCTTAAATTTATAGGTCATTCCTGATCTTGTTGCCTTTTTCTGACTGGCAGTTTGGAAGACAACAATTTTATTGTAATTACCTCAAAGTATTTCAACTAATTAATTAATCCACAATTTACAGCTTAAAAAAAAAGCAGCAATAAATTAAAAGTGTATAACTTTGATGAAAACCTAGCAATTGGAAACAAAGCAGCTAGAATAAGGTGAAATAATCATATAGGAATTCAAAATAGGATTGTCTAGAATATATATCGAGAGACAAGTAACCAATTAAATTCATATGTAGAAGAGCTAAATATTAACGATTAAAACAAAGAACTAAAATTCTGAGCTGCTTCAACAAATGGAGGCAGAAAAAAACCTAAAGTAAATTTATCTGATGTGGATTTAAATGGGTATGTTGTTTCAGTTTGGGAAGATGCAACATGTTGAATGGTGATTGTTGTACAATATGAATGTACTTAATACCACTGAACACTTAATGGTTAAAATGGTAAATTTTATGTACGTTTTACCAATAATTTTTTTAAGTGAACTTCTCTAGTATCAAACTCCTAACTAAATTTTCTAAATTTTCTATAATGAACTTAATTTCTACAAGAAACAAACAGTATCCACAAAACAGCTAGATACTGCACTATTGTTACCACATTTCCAAGTACTACAGTTAATCCTATAACAACTTTGCATATTTGACTCTATACCTGATGATTTCCCAATGGAGTACTGACCTTACATGAGCTATGGAAATCACAGTTTCAAGTAGAAATGTTTAGTAAATTCTATTTACTTTAAAAAGCTGACAATTTTTAAAGATCTTAATTTAAATTTTCAATTACTGTATATATGGTGAATAATTTTATAAAGAGAAATTAGTCTCCTCTACAAATAACAATAAATTACTTAAATGTCTATAATAGTGATTAAATGTACACATTAGGCTATAAAGTAATCCTCTTTAATCAATTATTTCATTCTTTTAAGTTATCTCTTACTGGTGAGTATACTAAAATATTACTATCTTTACAGAATCTGCAGGTAGTTTCTAAATGTCCTCTTACCATACCTATGCTGTTTTTACAAAACAGCAATATCAGAATATGATGCTTCACTTTTATATAAATTACTGTATTTTCACAATAAAGAATATAAAAATAGAACACAATATAATGGTGTTCTATTATTATAAATTAGAGAATGGTGTAGCAAAATAATTAGCATTCAAGAGTATAAAACACCAAAAAAAACAAACAGCACTGGTGAGGTCCACATCAAATTATTAAACTTCCCTCATCCTTAACAAATCTATATAATTGGGTCAAGAATATAAATAAAGATTCCATATCAACTTTGTATTGTTAGTGAAACAGAAGACACAGTTTGGTGATTACATACAAAAGAAAGAACACTGGACTGTAAAGAAAATGAGCATTAAGCTGGATCTTAAAATTAAGACAACAAAAGGGAAAAGGTATTAGATAGAGGAGGAGGATATGATGATGAAAGTACTGCAGAGTAATCAAGAGAGAGAATATGTTATATCATCTAAAATTTAAATAGCACCTAGTAATTTTTGAAGGATTTTAAAATAGCTGATGAGTACTGTAATCTTCTGATTAGTAGTACATGTTGTTTATGATATTATCCGGATTTAGGAAATTGACCCATCCTGCAACTAGAAGCCACATCAGCTAAATTTAAAAAAAGGTTTCCTATGCCCGGTGAAGTGATCATGTTACTTACCTTGTCATCACTTCACTAATTTCCTCCCATTAGTGGAGTCTCAGAAGTACTCCAGTAAAGTTGTCTGATCCAACAAGATATAAAAACTGAAGAATACAAGTGAAAAATGAAAGGACCCTCTACATCACAATTAGGTAGATAACAGATTTAGAATACAGTGTCCAGAATGTAAGCTTCATTTAGAAGTTTGCTAATAACTGGTTCTAGATTTTTAAAAAACCTCATTCTCTTATGTCATATTCAATAATACTTAATATACCATCATGGTATATTTAATCCAGAAAAAAAAATAAGTTTTTCTTAGAACACTCCATTGAGCTACTCAACCATTCTTATATTAAATTCAACTGAGGGCTCAGAGGATAGGGAGGACTTGAATTGTGAGATAAGCCTGGAAATCAAGAAAACAGTCACAGAAAATATCTTTCTGTCAAACCAATCAATCACACTTTGAATCTATAGACAAGGCGACAGTGAAAGATCTGTCGTTCATTTTATCCAAACTAGTTATAGCAGCAGCTTAAACTATAGAGTAACTGCACATTGCTCTAGTCAGTTTCTAGTATTAAATACACTCAGGATCACTAGCTTTCCCTCCTCCCCAAACCCAATCCTTTCTCTCTTTATATTCACTCAATAACTATTTTGATAGCCCATAATGGCTATCAAATAAATAGAAAGGTCACATTTGACCTCATATTTTAGATGAGCAACAGGCCATTGCAATGGCAATTCCCCACCAAAAATGCTTTCCTCCAGGTATCTGCATGGTTAATTCTTCACCCTTCAAGGTCACCTTAACATCTTTATAATATAACCTACCTACCAGATTCAAAAATCTTGCTATTTTTTTTCGTAGCACTAATCATCTAAGATATCATTTAATTTACATTTGATGTATATTATTGGTCCCTCACTACTAGTATTACTAGCTATATGAAAGCAGGGATCTCTATGTTGTTCATTAACATCAAGCAACTAGAACTTGCACAACCTATGTGCTCAGTACTCATGGAGTGAATTTATTAATGCTGGTAACATGCTCCCTTTAGATAAACTATTCCTACATCTCCACTTCCATCCTGAGTCCTTTCAAGAGTATGTCTCACAGACACATCTAACTCAAAATGCCAAAACAGTTCTTCACATCTCAGAAGCCTGCTTTATCTCTTGTCTTCCTCATTTTGGTCAATGACACCACCAAGTACCCAAAGGCCAAATCAGAAACCGGAGTCATACGAGACCTAAAACTTTTCATATCTAACTATTCACTAAATCCAGTTATTTCTGTCATCTCAATACATAAAGCACGTGTATCCACACTTACCTATCCCTGATCCACACTTACCTATCCCTGCTGCCAATGTCTTTGTTCAGGTTCTCTTAACTTAGCCATTGGACACCCCGGTAGTGAAACACTGGTCTCCCTCCTTCTGGAGTCACCTTCCCACCCTGCAAGCTACAGCCAGAGTGTTCATTATGATAAGACATCTGATTTAAAAATCTGTGGTTCCCCTTATCCTAAAGAATGAAGTCTCAACCCTAAAACTTGAAAAAGGCTTATTTATGACCTTGCTCCTGCCTTTCCAGCTTCAACTCCTACCACTTCCTCAACAGTCTCCAGAACCTCTAGACATATCACCTACTTCTTGTTCTGCAAGAGTGCCACGATTTCTCACCACACCTTGGCATGTTTCTCCCCTACCTAGAATTATCTTTCTTCTACTTACCTGCCTTCATCCTCTAATCTTCCTCATTCAGCTCAAAGGTCAGTTCTTGTTATACTCTTTAGAAACAATAAAGTTGTTCCTTCCTTAGGCCTCTTAAAACACCCTGCAGTAATAGTACAATATAACATCATATTCAATTTACTTTTCTTCCTCTTTTCCTTCCCAAACTAAATACCACTTGCAAAGGCACATTCTGTGTACCTCTTACTCCTGTTGCTTAGCAAAGGTACTTATTAAATGTTGTCCAAATAAATAAACATAATATTCATATGAGCGCCATTCTAGGAAACATCAATATTATGTACCTTTCAATTATTCAGAAAACTTCCAATGAGCACTATTAGATTATAGTTCCTGTCACACTTCTCATGACACTTGTCATTTCATTTTTGAGCAAAAGGTAGTAGTGAGACTCTTTTAGCTCTACCACCTAAAGCAGTAATTCTGAACCTTGGCTACACACCTAAAGAGCTTTAAAAAATACTGATGCACAGGCTCTATCCTGACATTCCTATATAATTGGCCTGGGGTAGGACCTTGTCACTTTTTAAAAATCTTATCTCATCTCAAGATGAGATCCAATGATCTATATAGCAAGGTAAACAGATTCCTAACATATTAAATTGAAACAAGAAGCTTTTAAGGGCTGTCTTGAACCTAAAAACTACATAATTCTATTTCTATTGGAAAATGTTTAAAATTCCAGACAACTAAATTAAAAATGAACTTTAGAACATAATTATTTAAAGTCTGTGGAAAAAACTAACATTGATGCCAATTAAAATGATCAGAACGGATCAAAGTATCGACTAGAATCACCGCTCAGTGCTCAGAGATAACTGTAGGCAATGGAAGTTAAGAAAGCCAAGAAAATTTAAATAGAATCATGATAGATTGCTTAAATGTGGATAACAATAGCGAACAGCATCCAAGAAAAGGAAAAGGAATTAAGGAAGACAATGTGTACATAAGAAAGATAGAACTGACAAGAGAAGATTCTCATTGCAAAGAAGTAGGAAATAGATCTGCATAGGTATTCAACAAGCTTTCATTTCTTTCCC
>NW_006439717.1:6038667-6084907 GCF_000325575.1 Pteropus alecto
CCTAAAGTAGTATTCTCTCTCTCACTCTAGATAAAACATGGAGGTTCTAAAAAACTCAAATCCCAGAACCAAATGGAGCCTGGAATCAGACTAAGGCCTGCATGACTTTAAATCCTAAGCCCTTTCCAACATATCACATTGCTTTACAAATGACACAGGTAAGACCAGAGAGAACAAATTCCAGAGCATTAAATGGTACAACATAGCAAAAAAAAAAAAATGCTAGAGGCGCTCACTACAGGCTTTTAAGTTTAGAAATAAGATGTGAGGTGCACTATGTCATTCCAGAAGATTATCCTGGCAGTAAACAAGATGGATTAGAACAGAAAGAGGTTAGAGCAAAGGAGACCATTAACCGCTTCATAAGGAACCACATATCAGCACTGAAAGTACTGCATTCTCTACTAGTTTCACAAGTTACTTGAATTTTCAATGCTTTTTAATACTTCTAAGACCCACATTGCATTAAATACTTATAGTAGATTTTTGATTGTCCATTGTAAATGATCAAGTAACTAAAATTATACAAGTAGACAAAAATACCAGATGTTTGATTATAGATATTTACAAATCAAAATCTTATTTCACATCTAGATGGAGGTTGGTCTTAATTGGTCAGCCTCTTTCTAGTTTTTTACCCTCCATTTCACCCTTAAAAAGGATACTCAATTCACTTTGCTAATACATCGTTTATATCTGGTTTCCCTGATCGAGAATAACAAACCCAAACTTCTCTGCCCTCCATATGCCCCCTCTATTATTTCACTTAACCTCCTGTTTTCTCCAGAAGGATCATTCATACCAGCCCTCTCACTGTGCCACAAAGTAACACACAACTACCCCAGAGTTGTATGACTTATTTCCCAAACTAGAATATCTCTTTCCATTCTCTCATTCAACTTCCAATCATCTATCAAGGCCCAGTTCAAAATCTACTATTCTCTACAAAGCCCATTTCTAAACCCTGAAACACTTAAAAGATTCCAAACTGGTGACTGATAAACCATATGTAACTTGTGTTTGGCCCAAGTTTTTTTTTAATAAAATTTTATTACTCTGGCAAAACTTAAAAACTAGAAGGTATCACTTAAAATAAAAACTGTATTTCCAACTTTCCTTGAAAAAACTGGATGCCCTGCCAGTACTGGGATCATATACTCACATAGCTACAATGAGCTGTAAATGACTAGTAGCTGACCGTTTCAAATGGTTCTTACATCTTAAAGTCAGGAGATGACACTCAACTGCCTAACTTCTGAGACTGTAACTACAACATTACAATCACTCAAGAAATACCTGACTGCCTATTAAGCACTGGAGTTACAAAAATAAACAACAAAAATAAATAAAACAAATACGGTCCCTCCCCTACGTCCAGCTTCGTCCAGCTTCGTCGGAAAAGGCAGAGACAAGCAATTAAGATACATGTGATAAGTGCTATGATGAGGGATATAGAGGGCACTTAGCACATGGCTAGGTTGCCTAACTCTGCCTACGGGAAGTCAGGGAACATCCCTGGGAGAAACTGACAGCTACAGTGATCTTTAGCAGGCACAGGAATGATCCAGAAAGAGATAGGGGAGGTCAGGGAAAACAAAAGCCACAGAGAGAGAAGCACCTTTGCAAAGACCCTGAGGGGAGACAAAAGTATTTTGAGGAAGTGAAATCAGTTCAGTATGGCTACAGCCATCACCTAACCTTCAATACAGGTGTCAGAGAGAGGCTCAATTGAAACGGCTGGAGGGAAAAGCCAAGTATTAAGGTCAGGAGATGAAAGACAATTTTAGTAAACTGGGTGAATTACTATGTAAGAGTTTGTCAAGCAGGGAATAGAGGTTTTGGAGAGCACAACTGTGTTGAAGGGTGAAATATGGAAGAAAAGGAGGGAGAAGCAGTGATAGCCTAGATCACAGAAAAGGGAAGCACAAAGCAGCACGGGGAAGAGTAAAGCATAGAAGACCAAAGGGGCTTACATCTTGGGCGGTAACCAAGGATAACAGGGATAGGTAGCATGGTAGTTTTGGCTCGCCACAAGTTTGCCAATTGAATTAGTTCCAGC
This sequence comes from Pteropus alecto, assembly GCF_000325575.1. Classification (NCBI taxonomy): domain Eukaryota; kingdom Metazoa; phylum Chordata; class Mammalia; order Chiroptera; family Pteropodidae; genus Pteropus; species Pteropus alecto. The sequence goes on from NW_006439717.1 coordinate 6,040,727, forward strand.
GGTCCCCTTGTGGACGTGGAGGCATTCAGGCCTCTCAAAATTCAGCTGCACCCTGGCTGGATTGCACTTCCATCTCTCTAGAAGACATCATCAGCTTCAGTCTGGATTGATTGTGCAGGCTCCAGGATAGGCTCTGGGTTCCAGGCCGCTGGCACGCAGGCTCCCTTGGAGTGGTTAGAGGCCTGGTCTGTAATGTGCTGGTGGGTAGAAGTTAAGTATAAACTACCTTGCATTATTTTCTGATTTTTCTTTAGGAATGATGGGCCTGTCTGTATACAGCCTCTTAAGGGAAAAAAAGCAGTGCGTGCCCATTATAGATTTACAGGAAGAAAAAGGGTGCCAAGAAGTTCAACATTTGTCCATACCAATACTTAAGATGAATCATTCCTGAATCCAAGTCTCCCTAACTAGATTAAGATATACACCGGAAAAAGGCCTGCTGTACACTTTTTTGTAACTCTCAAAGTGCCTAAAACCGAACTGGGTTACGTCGAACACATTCTGTGAATTTACCGACTTCCTAACTAATCTGGGGTCATTGAAGTTACCTAGTTAAGGCTTCTTTTTGCACAGTAAGGCGCTAAAGAGAAGTGAACCTAGATCTCAGACTTAACACTTTCCTTTATTCCAAACTCTACTGCACCTCTCCGCCCTCAACCGCAGGGGCAGAATTGTTACACAATTCAAATACAGCGGGAGACTCCAGGTCCCACCGCGGAAGGCGCCGCCTGCCCACCGCCACCCCCACTAGTCTCCCCTCACGCCTGTCACCGACAACCTGTCGCAAAGGTAAAACGCGCTCACCAACTCTAGATTATGGGGAGACTCCGTAAAAGTGATAATCCGCTCGTCGCCGTTCTCCGGGCAGGCACTTCCGGCGCACGAAAAGACGTCAGCAAAAGCGCCCGCCTCTGGGCCCGCCTCCGGGCCCTGGGTCTAACGAGAGCCGGGAAGCGGTATGCTACCATTTCGTCTGCGGCGCATGACCCCTCCCAGTACCCGTGATGCCAAGGCCGATGCCAGGGGCGAGGAATAGTCGGGGTTGAGTCCCAACGGAGCGGAGGGTTCACGCTCTTCTGATCTCCCGGGCTCGCCCCACCTGAAGGTAAACGGCTCCTCAGCTGCGGCCTTTCCTCCTGCGGGCCCCCGAAACGATGTGTCCTTTCTCGTGCCACCCTTTTTATTCCAGCACCTTTGCCGTTGGCTGCCCTCGCAGTTCTTCCTAAAAGGGCTAACGTGTAGAATTTCAAATGGGAAAATTTCAAAAACGACCTATCAATGTTGAGTTTCTGAAGTTGTCTAATTCCCCAAAAGCATCCCATGTATCAAGCAGTTTTCGCATTACTTCGCGAATTGGCACGCCTTAGACTCAATATTTTGCCTTTTGTGATAGACTGTACCCCTATCTTAAATAATATCACACACGCTTTTTAAATCGAAACTTTGAATTTGGTTGAACCAGATATAACTTTAAGATAATTTTCTGACTTTGTATAATTAGGTATGAAAATTACGGATTATATTTGTAAACTTAAATATACAGGTCAGTATCCTTCAAAGCATTGAAACCTATTCATATAACAAAATGTATAATTTCATAAATTAGGAATAATCTGCAAAATTAGTGATTTGAAAGAACTATATGTAAATCAAAATGCGGGGCTAAAGTTTCCTCTTAACACCACGCCAGAGAAAAATATAAAGACAACCAAAAAGTTACCCAACCATCGTATTAGTGAAAATCATGGCTAAGGTTCTTTCTGAGGTTCCAGGCTCTTTCTGATGTGTATAGGCAAGGTATTATGCATATTTGAAAGCACTTTCCTGCTCTTAGCCTTAGAGGTTAAGAGTAACCTCGGAGTCTTCATCCGTTTAAATCTCATCCCTCTATTCATGCCATAGATCAGCACTGAAAAGGTTAGAGTGAAGAATCCACATGAAAGGACCAGAAAATTCTTTTAATTGGTGTCTGGAAAAAAGGAATTTCTTAATTAACCCAGCTGGAATCCTTGTTCTTAACTACTAGTAAGAAGTGAGGAAGGTGTGTGAATCTGGCATAATTAGAACGGTGACTGCCTGTATTGATTTTATTTGAAATGAAGAATACCTGGCTTAGATTGCTACTGGGTCTGTTTTTTCTTTTTTAGAAATGAGTGGTGGATTGGCCCCAAGTAAAAGCACAGTGTATGTATCCAACTTACCCTTTTCTCTGACCAACAATGACTTATACCGGGTAAGTAAGTTTTAGTCTAAGTACTGTTATCTTCTGAAATCTCTATTTGAGAAACATATAATTTAAGCATACAGTTCTCCTTGGCAAAAATTCTTAATAAGTATATTCCAAAGCACTTAAACTGTTAATACGAAACACCTATATTGCAATCAGGAGTAAGTGAAAAAAAATTATATACTCATAATTTCCAGAGAAAATCTGCAGTGCTTTTAGAGGATAACAAGTTCTTTATAAACACAGAAGACACAGCTAACTTAATAGAGTGGGAGCAACTTGTGATAGGTTGATTTTTCCTGATTGCTTACTTTTAAAATTCGTAGTGGGGTGGAGGTTTTGGAGGAAAGAGATGATGAAAGCAAACATCCTTTTCCCAACCCTCAGATTTTGAAAGTGTATCTTAATTTCCATATGTGGCAGAAACTTAACAGTTTAATAAATTTTGTTTTCAATTTGGGACAAGTGTGATTGAGAAGGAAAAAAATCCCTTCCAAAATCTTTTTTCACTTCTTCACCTTAGAACAAAAATTCCTGTAAAGTCTGTCCTGCAGATTGGAGTTTGAGAGGAACTGGAAAGAATGACATGAATCCTTTCTTCAAAGTGTGTCCTCTTCTCTCTGCCGACATCTTTAGGTAGATGTTAAGTAGAGAGATGCTGCATAGTTGATCCATAGTACTTGATTAATTAAGAGAGATTGAGTCTCAAAGAACAGGAGAAAATGAACTTTAGTTTCCTTCCTTGTTACAAAATAGACATTTCTGTATTTTTTGAACACTTACTGTATCCTGAGCACTCTTACAGGTACTAGGAACTCATCAGTGAACAAAAAGATTAAAATCTTTGGCACTCACGATAAGCAAGATAGAGAAATAATGTGAACTATATAAAAGTCAAATGATGTTATTTGTTAGATACTCAGTTAATGTTAAGATGTTAGGTGCTAAGGAAGAAAAACAAAGCAGGAAAGGAGAGTTATTAAATGATAGGTTGAGAATGGAGGTAAAATTTTACATGGTGGTCTAAAGCCTTATTGAGAAGGTGACTTTGGAAGAAAGACCCGAAGGAAGTAAGATAGCTGCGCAGATGTCTAAGAGACAAGCATTTTAGACACAGAGTAAATCAAGTGGAGAGAAGAGGCAGGGTAGTCAGAGGTAAACCCATGCAGGGGTACCTTATAGGGCCTACATGGGTAATGGTAAGGACTGAGTGAAATGAGAAGCCCTTAGAAAATGTTACATGGAAAGCAGTCTGTTACTGATTTTCAGAATTCAGTGTGGCTAACACTGCGATCTAGTTATACTACATTCCAGCATTATACAAGTTAATCAAAGAACTCAAAATTTATTATTGTATATATTGCATATATTAATGTATTCTAAAGACTTTTCTAAGAAGCATTATATAATAAATAGGAACTATTGGTATTTAGGTAGTGGTTGAAATGGAAGTAGATGAGATTGACAGTGCAGTGGTAAAAGAGAAGAAAGGGCCCACTATAAAGTTCCACTAACATATTAAGGGTAGGCAGAAGAAGGAAACTGATGGGAATGGGTTTTTCATTATAGAAGTTATTTATTTGTTTTATAAGCAGTCTAATGATCTGTCTTCATGAGACAGTGATTGCTTGATGGGGTGGGAGGTAAGCTAGAAATAGTGATATTCGAAGCACAAGGTTTTGCTGTGCTGGAGCTATGACGAGGTCGATAGTTGCCATGAATATACCATAGGAGCACAGCAGTTGTGCAGTGCGTGTCCCTTTGATCTACCACACATGAAGTGTGTATGTGCATGTTATGCAATTTAAGAACTGAGGCAGATACTCTGATTCCAATAACAACAAAAAAAGAATAGTCACTAAAAAAAAATATATCTTCTAGGGCATGCCTTATAGACTTAAGGCTAAAATTTTTCATAAACTAACAATATGGTGAGTATATACAACCTGAAATTTTAATTTTTTATGATTTTAAACTAAATTGTAAATTACTATCTGGTATTTTGTTTCAGATATTTTCCAAGTATGGCAAAGTTGTAAAGTAAGTATCCACATCAAATTTTGAAACTTTAATTTAGTTTATCTTAATTCTCTATTATTTTTTAATGGAAGTAGAATTACTATTTTTTATAAAATAAATATTTGATATGACAAAGAAAATAAAAATACTCCTGTTAACATTTTTATGTATATTTCAGTCACTTTTCTATGCATATAAACATGTATAGACAATTTTTTTAAAGACTCAGTTCAATATGCATGCAATTTTATTGTCTTTTTTTAACTTGACATATAAATATCATTCCTTGTACTATAAAGATACATCCTCATATTTAATTATTTCATGGTATTCATTTATATGCCATTATGTATTCAAACAATGCAATTTCTTACCACATTATTGAGAACTAAAACTGATTCTGTTATCCAATATAATATATAAGTTATGTATGTTGGTTACTACAAGATATGCTATCAATTATACTGTAAGTGAATTATCATTGGTCAAACAAATGTAAATAATATTTAGAATATCATTAGAATGTAAATTGTAACACTTCATATGGCATGCAGAGTGTCTTATGAGACTGATAAATATATAGAAAACATATTCTCTGCCTTCATAGAAAGTTTTGATATTATTGGAAAGACTAGAATCATACAGAAATGGTAGAGATGATAATATCAATTGAGACTGAGAGTAAAGAAAGGATAAAGGGAACCTGAGGTTCTTATATTTAATCCACTAATCTAAATCAACCAAGTAACCATATATAGGGCAAAGAAGTAAAAGCAAGATACTGTCATTCTAACTATCTTATAATCAATATATATTCTGGTATAAATTTTAAATCATATTTGAAATTCTAAGAATTTAGAAGACATGTATCTTAATTATTTTTTCTTCTAGCTTTTGATAAATGGATGTTAAACACGAGGTTCATTCGCATCCTAAGGTTAACTTGTTTTAAACTTACTTCTTTATTAAAAATCATCAAAAATGCTTATAGGTAAATTTTTGGGTCTTCAGAATATCAAACAGTTGTCATTATCAATCAAGATACTAATAATGATGATATGTAACAAGGGGCACAGAAATGTGCTAGTCACTGTTCTAATACCTTTACCTATATTATATCATTAAATTCTGACAAGTACCTAATAAGGTAAATATTATTATTCTAATATTATAAATGACAAAACTCACAATGCAGTGTATATATATGAGTGTACAGTTGAATTGTACACTCGAAACATTAGATTGTTAATGTCACCATAATACATAAAAATAATTATTAAAAAAAATAACAGTAAGTTAAGTGACCAAACTGAAACACATGGTTAGCCTAAAATTTTATTGCCAGTTAGTGGTGGAGGCAGTATTTAAATCCAATAGTTTGATTCCAGAGCCTACTCCCATAACCATATCACCTTTTCTTGTTTTTTTTCCCCATCAGAATCTCTGAATGAATTTCCATACAAATATAATTATAAACCATGAGAATGCTATGACATTAAAGACAGAGTTATTAGTACTTAAAAACAGGGAAGACCTGACCTAGTTTAGAAAGTCAGGGTAGATTTACCTAAGTCCTTTGTTGAAACCTAAAGTTGGAGTAAGAGTTAATTAGGCAAAAAGAATGAGAGGAACATTTCAGGTACAGGAAATAGCTTGTGCAAAGGCCCCGTGGTAAGAGAAAATAAAATGAGATCATGAAACAGGCCAATATGACTAGAGATAAGTGAACAAGAGGGAGAAAGTCCAAAATGGGTCCAGAGATGGAAGCAGGTTCCTAATCTTGCTTCTTGGCCATGTGACAAGATACTTGGTTTTCATCGTAAGAACACGGGGAATCCATTAAAGAATTTTAAATGAGGCAGTGACATTGTCCTACTGCCTTTATATTATTAGTGAGTGAATGACCACATGAATAAACAAATAGATGCACTCTTTTGAGAAATTACTTTCCCATTTGCATCTCTTTTTTTTTTTTTTTAAACATATTGAGCTAGGCTTAATAGAGGTTACAGAGACACTCTTAAAGGGGTTTATATTAAAACGTATGTAATGAGGCATTGTTTATTCATAAGTAGATTTCAATAGAGACTCGGAGAAAGGAGGAGAAATTATTTCCACTTCACCTTGTACCTACCCTGTCCAACCTTGGAATCAGCCATTTCTCCAAAGAGCCCTGTTAAACATTATTTTTCAAACTATATTTAATGACAAATTATGAGCAAAGGCCAGAAGACAGGAGGGATGTTTAAGGAGTCAGGAGAAAGGGCAGGCTCTGTGTTCTTATCACCATCCCTATCACTTAGGTACCTTGAGTGATATGACTAAGAACCACAGACCTGGAGATTCTTTAAAAGAATATCAAGAATATACTTAGATTCTAAAACCTAGAAAAAAGTAAGTGATTTAACTTTTTGTGTAGAAGAGAATACCTTAGTTTTGTTTTTCTGCAGAGTGAGAATTAGTAGGGAAAAGGAATTATGCTTACTCTTCAAGATTCCTTGTCTCTGTAATCCCTTCATCTTTCATCCTCTTATTAACGTTTGATTTATCACATCTTTCTAATTGTACCTGTGTTCACTATTGTTAAATCAGTATCACACTTTCTCATTTCCATTCTTGATATCCCATGACTTTAAAGAGATAGGTACATGTCAAATATATTAAATTATCTTACTGCAAATGTTTTATTAATCCTTTTTGAACATTTAGATTTTCCAAATTATTATTAATATCTGTTTCATTTATTGCTGCCTCATTATTTTGAACTATTTGTTTCTGCTTTAAGGGTTACTATAATGAAAGATAAAGATACCAGGAAGAGTAAAGGGGTTGCATTTATTTTATTTTTGGATAAAGACTCTGCACAAAACTGTACCAGAGCAATAAACAACAAACAGGTAAGCCATTCATTCCTAACAAGGTTTTTAACCCAAAAGCCTTTATGCTTATCCATGCAAAAAATGTGGAGAGGTAGGGGATGGATATCAGTAGATTCTGAGGGTATTTAACTCAGGAAAAAGAAAAGAGGTCAAAGTCGTACTGGGTTCCCAAAACATTTGTAGAATCTAAGGAATAAGAATCTATTTTACAGGATAGAATTTGTCACATCTAAGTAGGCAATCGCTAAAATAATCTAAAAAAATAAAATGGAATTGAAGGTTTGAGGAAATACAATCAAATAACTGTATTTACATTTTACTCTGGTTTAGCTATTTGGTAGAGTGATAAAAGCAAGCATTGCTATTGACAATGGAAGAGCAGCTGAGTTCATCCGAAGACGAAACTACTTTGATAAGTCTAAGTGTTATGAATGTGGGGTAAGTATACCTAAAACTTAATATAACTGTCACAGTTTACTTTAAGGTATTTTTCACATCAGTGTTTTATTTGTGCTCTCCAAATCTCCTGGCTGGCTAAAACCAGGTTATGAAAGTTGTTTTACTTTGGGACTCTAGACTCATCTAAGTAAACTCAATTGAAATGTATATAAAGATAAACTGAGTTGGGTAATATAAGAGTAGTATTTTCTCTAGTTTCTAAATCTCTGAAAATTGTTAGATTAAAGAGTGTTGACTAATATTATTGTCTTGAAAGATTTCGATGACTCATAAATATTTGTGTTAATAGGATATTGCCTGTTTCTATAATATTTTGCCAGTGTTTAAGCATCACAGTTCAGTGTAAACATCATATGACCTATCCTCTATGGAATATTATGTTTTAAAAGTTTTTGGTTGTTTTTTTACCATTAGTATTAATAATGTTTTGTAACTAAACTATCCCCAAATTTTATCTAGTTATCATCTATTGTTACCCATTCGAACTTTTGGTGATATGTAGCCACAGAATAATTTTGCACAAGGCCCATATGATGCCAAGAGAATTTCAGTCTGGGTCTCATTGCTGTCCGTTCCCAAAATGTTGTCAATGTAAGAAACGTTGAGAATTTTTATAAGAGTTTATCTGAACCAAACTGAGGACATGCTGGGGAGCAAGATCTCAAATGCTCTGGAGAGTAAGTTTTGCAGTTTCTTTTATGCATTTGAAATTAAGGAGGGAATGTAGGGAAGATTACATGAAGGTGAGAGAAAGCAAGGGGTAGGGGGGAATTGGAATACAGAACAGTTGAGATTATGTATTTTTATACTTTAGATAAGGGGTCCAAATGGGTGGTCATGTACTAGAAAAAAAAGTCTGAAAAGAGGCATTTCAAAGGTGTATTAACCTAGACACGGAAACAATGAACACAGCTTGCTTAAGACAAACATAACCTTTTACTAAAGAAGTTATGTGCCTGGGGCGTAACTACCCCCATGACCTGTCTAGTTAGGAATTTATGATCAGATAACCCTGTGAGGCTACTTTCCATACAATCCCTTTTTTCATCCACATGTATATATAAAATACTTAAAAAAAACAGGGTCTAGAGCTATTAATGGAGAGCTGGGAGAAGATTACTGAGAGACATTGCCCTGGCTATAAAATCATGCAGAAGATACAAGAAAATGGATTAGGGTCCTTTCCCCTCTGCCATTCCCTAATAACTCCCCTTCTCCCCCGCCACAAAAATAGATTTAAAAAAGGGAGGGAGGAAAGAAGGCCCTTGGGTACATTCTGTCAATTCCTGAGATTCTGTTACCTCTTAAATTAATGTTTCAGAAACTGTGTTCCAGAGTCCTGAATTTTATTAAAATAGGAGGAAATAAAGAAAAGAAAGGAAGGGAGGGATGAGCAGTTATAGTCAGATAGGTTAGTATATATCCTCATATTCACAGTAAATATTAAATAATCTGAGAAATCCTAGATGAATCTGTTAATCTATCTTTTTGGTTTATGGTTCCATAGATTTGTTATATTATACTTTGTACATTTTTATATTTCTTAAAAAATTTCCCCACCAAAAAATCCGTTTACATTTATTTAGCCTGGTTTTTCTCAGAGTTATTTCACAATTAAATCCTTTTTTTAAAAAATATGGGACATGTTTATTTTTTGGTATACTTCTTTTTCAAAAGCAGTTTGGAAAATGCTTCTCTAAATACATTCTGTCAGCAGTTCATTAACAATAACACCTCTTGGGTTCAGCCATGTCCCCAGGTATACAAAGTAAACAGTCTCATTAGGTGCTTTGTTTAAATATACTTGAAAAGCATGATTATTTTTCTTTTCCATTATTCTAATCCTGACTGAATCTCTCCTTACACCATTACTCTCACATATTACTTCTTAAATATATTTTAGTGAGCTAACGTACAGATTATAGTTCATATAGTTCATTGTTTTATGTTTACAACTCAGTGTTCTAGCTCATTATAATTTTTTGGCACTGTCAAATATAAATATAATACAAGCCACAAATGTAATTTTAAAGTTTCTAGTGGCCACATTAAAAAAAGAAACAGGTAAAATTTAATATCTTTTATTGAACCTTACATCTAAAATATTATCACTTGAACTATGTAATTAATATTTTTAAAAATTAAGATATTTTACATTCTTTTTTCATATTCAAAACCCAGTGTGTATTTTACCCTTACAGTGCATATCAACTCAAACAGATCTCAGTAACCACAAGAGAATTAGGGCTATTGGCTACCACAATTGGACAGTGCAGGTATAATCTAGATATGAAAGGAACAAAATGAAATTAATAGGAAAAGTGAGGAAAACTTAAAATTTTCCATTTGATTTTAAAACAATATTAAGCAACATCTTGGAAGTTATAAATAGTTTTGTCCTAATTTTATCAAATAATAAGTTAAAATTTTTATATTTAAGGTAGATAATCCATTTAAATTTTGAATTGTTTTATATCTTGAATCTTGAGATTTAAAATGTGTGAAGGAATACTTCTTTTACTTCTTTTATAAGTGAGCTACTAAAATACTCCCTTATTGTTAAAACAGCTTATTAGGAGTTCTAGTCTCTAATCTTCTCCTTCTGAATAATAAAGTAATGAGTTTGTTCATTTCTTCATGTATGTTCCCAGTGTGATAATATATTTTCTTCCTAAAATTTTAGTCTTAGGGTACCAGGCAAGTTTCTGTTAATAAATATAGTACTTTTTTCCTTTCCTTTTCAATGGGAAACAAAAGGAAAGTGGACACTTAAGTTATGCCTGTCCTAAAAATATGCTTGGAGAACGTGAACCTCCTAAGAAGAAAGAGAAAAAGAAAAAAAAGAAAATTCCTGAACCAGAAGAAGAAATGTATGTATATCCAGTCTTACTAAATACATTATTGTGTTGCTTCTGTCTTTTTACTGCTGGTTAAGGATGTTATGTTTTTTTGTTTTTGTTTTTGTTTTAATTTAGTGAGGAAGTAGAAGAAAGTGATGATGAAGGGGAAGATCCGGCTCTTGACAGCCTCAGTCAGGCCATAGCTTTCCAGGTACTAAATAGTTCTTTTAAAAGGCACCATGCCATAGATGCCTTGGGTTATTAGTTTTATATTCCTTGCTTACTTTATTGATCATCGTGGCAACCTGTCTTTCCCCTTCATCTCCTAAACTTTAGGAGACAGGCTATATCTCTAAGGTCTTTGGAGCAGTATGATAGAAAAGTTCTCATTAGTTCTTTCTAGATTTTAAGGGCCCCACAACATGTTTAATGTCTTAATTTTTTTTCATTATAGAATTGAACAGAACTATTTGATAAAAATAAGTTTAGCCCAATAGAAAAAATTTTATTAAATCAAAGACATTGTTTTAAAAGAAGCCTTACTTCAAAACAAAACCAAAAACATATATTTGACTGTTAAAGGCCTTAATACAAATATATGAAACTTTTTTTTATCTCTTAATTTTTATATAACCAGATATTTTATTTTAATGTAGTTGGTATATACATACATCAATTTATTTTTCATGTTAGGTAACTAATATATTTTAGGTAACATTCCCACCTCCAGCATGGATGGAAAGTAGGCCTCATTTTATGTGCCTGTTAATTAATAGAAATTTCCTATAATAATTTCGAGTAACATGGTGAGACTGGGTAATAACTCAGGAGTGAAGGAGGAATATCCTGATGGAGTAGAATTGTTTACACAGGCTGCGAGTGTACGGAGCATTGACACGTGTGTGTTTTTGCATTGTTTTAAATTAATATGCCATAAATAATATTAAACAGCTTCCTGGTTTTGTTTTGTTTTCTGACTCACATTACAGCAAGCCAAAATTGAAGAAGAACAAAAAAAATGGAAACCAAGTTCAGGGGGTCCCTCGACATCAGATGATTCAAGACGCCCAAGGATAAAGAAAAGCACATATTTCAGTGATGACGAAGAACTTAGCGATTAAAATTATATTTATTATGTAAATATCATTAAAAACTTTTTTTATTTTGGAGTATCAAGTTTAGTTGGAACTAAAGATTACTTTTAGAATTTGGGCATAAGAATACTTAGTACCAAATAATTTTTTACTATAAAATAGTTCAGAGGAAATTGAAAAGAAGCTCTAAAGTATCATGTTTCTATTTTGCCTTAGCAGAGTAATAAAAATCAAAATTTTCTAATAACTGTTAATCTTGAAAACAGTTTATTTGAATAAAAAAAGATACAATCATAGTAATGCTATTATCATCCCAAGAAAAAAGTTTATTCATGTCTGATTGGTTTACAAAAGGACTTTTAAAATAAATTTCATCTTTAAAGCAAAAACTTTAGATAAAGACTGAAAAAGTTGAATGATTTGTTAGATGTTAATTTTTCAAGAGATTTGGTTTTAAATATGGATGTTTTGTCACCTTATTTCTCTTTATCCCAATCTAGATACATTGCAATTTCCCATAAAATATAAGTAAAGTAGCTCTAAAAAGCTTAAAACCAAACAGCATTAATTTGCCCTGCCTTTGGCACCAAGTTACATTCCCCAGAACCAGCTAACTTCTTTCCTATGTACATACATTTTGCTAAATAAAATACATATATTTTTTACCACTTAATTCATAAAGGGACAAAGAAGGATTTTTCAGTCTCCTATTCTCCCCACTGCCCTTCTCCATCTTCTCAATATGGCTATGTTAAAACTTTTAGTTAAATCCATACTTATTGTTTTTATTTTATGACCATGTAAATACTGTTCACTTCTGAATTAACAATTGTGCTGTGATTACATTTTTCCTAGAGTTAATAATTGCCTCATTTTTTCGTGTATTATATGTCTTTATTTATGACTAAATTTTCCCATACCTTCTGCAGGTAGTTATAGGGGAATGGGATTGTGGAGCCTTTTATTTTCTACTTTGTATATTTTTATACTGTTTGAATGCTCTTAAAAAGAACTTTTATTTATTTTTTAATTACTAAAAGCAAGAAAAGTATTTCCACTTTGAAAACTACAAAAGCAGTGAAAGTGTTAACCACTCACCAGCAAAGAATTTTTTAGATTTCAGTGAGGAAACCAGACAAATGATTGAGTGTTGGACTCTAGTTTCTATGTTCTACCCATTAATTCACCAAATTTAAAACAAAAAATAATTGGAGAAAAAAATTGCCATAAAATATAGAAAAGTTTATATGAATACATTCAAATATGAACAGACAGATCAACATCAACAAATATTTGAAGAAAAGCCTCCAACACAATAGGGACCCAAATGACCAGACCAAAAAAAGGGAGCTTAGTGGAGCTGAGGAATTTTGGCTTTAAAAATCTATCTGGCCTCATGGATTTCAGAGAAAGGGACTGTGAACCTGTAATAAATTTGGTACTTTCTAATATAAAAGCATTTGTCAAGTAGAATGCTTGTCTTGCTGAATGTAAGTTGTTTTCTTTTTCTCTGCAATCATTTATTTACCCATTGGATTTTTTTGACTAGATATCTATTCTGAAACTGCCAATTATAATTATTCAATTTTAATTCATTCTTTTGTTTTATATTTCTAAGTGCGTGTATGTGACACACAACAGCGATTGTGAAATATTTAGGAATTAAAATGTATAAAGAGTAAAACCTTGGCTACCATATCTAGAGAAGTTCAGCAATTGAAAGCTTTATATAGACTATACCATAGATAAGTCAATAATTTAGATAATCATTTATAGAGTGAAAGCATGATTTTAAAAGGTGACAGGAAGGGTCATTGGATTACATAACTGAGACATTCAGCTTCAGAAATGGGTGAAAGGGTTAAAAATGTAATTAAAAATCTATTTTTCTTTGTCTCTTAAAACTATTTTCCTCTGTGCTACCTTCATTTTTTAGCGAGCTTTCTTTATATAATAGCAGAGATGACCACAAGTATCTCTAAAGCTAGGAGTCCTAATAATGAGAGCCCTCTTCCCCATTGGTTCCAGCAGAAGTCCCAAGACAAGCCCTGATTGTCCAAGACTGTGTCACAAGAGGAGTAGAGTCAGTCCCACCCAACCCACATAGACTAAGGGTGTTCCTATACAATATATCTATTTTCGGTTTGGAGTCAAAATGGAAATTGTCAAAAAAAGTTTAAGCTCTCATTTCATCATGGTCAAAGACAAGACTGAGGCAGTTGAGCAGGATGCACAGAAAAAATGGAGATGCAGCACCAAACAAAAAGAAGCTATTTCCCATAAAAAGCAATTTTCACAGACTATTTGCAGAACATGCGAAAAAAGCGTAAAGCCTCTTCAGAAAGCTGTTTGATAAGCACTTTTACTTTAACAATGTAAGCAATTACAGTCAGACTGTACTTTAAGTCCACAGAATGAGTTAGGCACTATTTTAAAAATTACTTTTATAAGACCCAAATTTTAAGAACCCTTAGGTTATATTATAGATAGAACCAATTAATAATTTCAGTTAAGATCTGAGACCTAGAGTAAGCCAACCAGAAATATAACAGCTTTTATAGATTATAGTCTTAAGCAGATTCCTTTCTGGGAGAGTTGCAATTTTCATCAGGACATCTTTTCAGATGCATGGCTTTATATGAAACAACCTTTTATAAAGAGACAGTACAGTCTAGTGAGAGCTTTATGTGTATGCTCAAAAGTTAAATACAAAACAGACTTTGAGCAAACTATCTGAAAGAATTTCTATCATATTTAGCGCTATGAATCAGGCACTGTTTTAAAACCACTACAAATATAAGCTAATTTAATCTCTTTTAAGTAGGCATTATTTGCATCATCATATAGATGACACAGTTGAGGCACAGAGAGGTGAAGAAATATACCCAAAATCACACAGTCAATAAGCACAAGGATTTAAATTCAAGGAAACTGGCTCTAGAATCCATACACTTAGGCTATGATGCTTCTCTCAATAAGCATTCAAACTATGTTACCACTTTATCAACGAGGAAGGTGGATTAAATTTCATAATATTTACATATGAATAATAGTTTGTCTTAGAACTATTTTTTCTAAATAACTTTTCTGAGGTGGAAATAGTCTTTGGGAGAGCCAGCAAATTTTACAGATAAAGCTTAAAAGAGTAAATATATTATGCCCAAGGACCTTTAAATGTTTTAAATGTTTCCACTTGGAAGTCTCATGAGATCTCAAATTTACCTGTCCCAAACTGAACTGCTAGTCTTCCAGATTGACTACACTCACAGCCTTTTCCATCTCTTAATGTTAACTCAATTCTTTAGCTCAGGCCAAAAAATCTTGGCCATTATCTTTGATTCTTTTCCTTATATCCCACATTCAAGACATAAGCTGTCAGCTCCATCTTTAAAATTATTCAGACATATAAAGCTAATCCAGTGCTATCACCTTGGCCCTGGACACTGTCATCAATAATTACTGCAACCGACAACTACGCTCCACAGAACCCTATGTATACTATGTTTTTTTCCTATACATACATACCTTTTCACTTAAAGAAAGCACTTTACAGCTTCTCATTAGCATATCCAAATTGCACTTTGGGGACATTATTAAGAAGAATAAGAGTCACTTGAACTCAAGCACTGCAATACCATGACAGTCAATCTAATAGTCAAGACAGCTGCTAGGTGACAAACAGCATATACAGCATGGATATGCTGGACAAAGGGATGATTTACATCCTGGACAGGACAGAGTGAAACAGCACAAGATTTCATTATACTACTCAGAACAGTGCACAATTTGAAACTTAACGAATTGTTTATTTCTGGAATTTTTCATTTAATATTTTCGGACCATGGTTGACTGCCGATAACTGAAAGCAGATATAGAGAAACCATGGATGAAAGCAGAACTATTGTATGTAAGATATACGATAATAGCAGAGGGTGGGGAAAATGGAACTGTATTGGAGGAAATTACATAGATGGTAACAAATCACAGACAGAAATGAAGTACTGGAAATGGTACATTTCCAGTAAAAAAAAATACTCTCTAAATATACTTTTCTCTTCCTAAATTCTTTAAAAGATATACCATTATATAAAGCAATAATTATAACACAATTGTTGAGTTTATAATATATATGTAATACCTATGACAATAGTGCAAATAGCAAAGTTTCTATATTCTAGTGGAATTTCATCTGAAATTGATTGTGATAACATGAATACTGTAATCCCTAAATCAACCACTAAAAATATTATTTTTAAAGTAAAAAAATGAAAAAATTAAAATGACATACCATAAAATACCTACATAATACAAAAGAAGGCAGTAGAGGAAGAACAGAAGAACAAAAAAATAGATAAGTAATACAGAAAACAAATAGCGAATTGGCAGATGTAAATCCAATCATATTGATAATAATATTTAATGTGAATGGATTAAACACTCCAATCAAAAGTCAGAGATTGTCAGATTGGATAAAAAAATAAGATTTAATGCTAAGCTGTCTATAAGAGACAAACTTTACATTCAAAGACATAAATATACTGAAAATAAAAGTATAGAAAGATATCATGCCAACTAACCAAAAGAGAGCTGGAGTGTATGTACTAATAGCCAACAAAATGGACTTTAGGACAAAATATATTACTAATGACAAAGAGGGACATTTTATAATGATACAAAAATCAGTTTATCAGAAATATAAAACAACTGCAAACAAACACATACTTATCAATAGAGCCCGAAACATATAAAGCAAAACTAGACAACTGAATTGAAGGAATAGACAATTCAACAATAATGTTGGATACTTCAATAACCCACTCTAAAAAATAGAACTAGACAAAAAATTCAAGGATATAAAAGAATCAATATCATCATCCAGCTTGACCTAATACAATGGAACAGTCCATACAAAATTGGCAGAATGAATACACATCCTTTTTAAGCACACATGTATCATTCTCCCAGATAAAAAAGATGTTAGGACATAAAACAAGTCTCAATAAATTTACAGGATAGAAATTATGCAAAGTATGTTCTCTAAACACAATGGTATTAAATTAGAAATCAATGACAAAAGAAAATGAGAAATCCACAAATATTTGGAAATTAAACAACATACTTCCATATACCCCATGGGTCAAAGAAGAAATTATAAAAATTAGAAAATATTTTGACCTGAGATACCAAATTATGGGATGTAGCTAACAGTGCCTAGAGGCAAATTTACATATTTAAACACCCATATTAAAAAAGATGGAAAGGTGTCTTTCCATCTTAAGAAACCAGAAAAATAAGAACTGAACCAAAAGCGAGCAGAGGAAAAGAAAGAATTAAGATCAGAGTGGAAACTGATGAAATAGAAAACGGAAAAAGTAGTTGGAAAAAAATCAATGAAAACAAAACTTGGTCCTTTGAAAAGATCAACAAATTGAGAAACTTTAAGATATACTAGGGGCGGGGGAAAGACAGAGAGACAGAGACAGAGAGATAGAGACAGAAGGCACGAGTGGGCGAAAGGGAAGGAAAACACAAATTACTAAAATCAGGAATGAAAGAGCAGACATCTCTACTGACATAAAAACTAAAATGATTGTTAAGGAATTCTGACCTCTTCATCTCCTTTCTCTCTCACTTTTAAGAACCCTTGTCATTACATTGAGCCCAACTGGATAATCCAGGATATTCTCTCCATCTCAAAGTCCTGAACTTTATCACATTTGCAAATAATTTCAAAATTATTGATATAAAGTCATACATAATAACCTCTTATTAACTTTTTAAATCGTTTAGAACAAATAATTATTTGTTTTCTTTTTTTTTCAGTCTCACCAGAGGTTTATCAATTTAATTTTAGCTTTGTTATTCTTTTCAACTATACATTTGTTATTTTTCAAATTTCTACTTTTATCTTTATTTTTTCCTACTTTGACCTTTTGGAGTTTATTTTATTGTACTTTTTCTAACTTCTGAAATGATGCTTAGATCACTGACATTCAAGCTTTCTCATTTTTAGCATAGAAATTAACCTCTGAGTACTATTTCTCTGCATTGCTCATTTTAATAAATTGTATTTTTATTATTCAGTTTTTTATATTATTAATTTCCATTGCGATTTCTTCTTTAATCTATGAGTTATTCGGTGATGTGTTTATAAATTTCTGAGTATATTTTTTACTCGTATAAGTTTCTAGCTTAATTTCATTCTGATCAGAAAACATACTATATATCCCTTCAAATGTGCTTAGGCTATATTGCTCAACAAATGGTCAATTTTAATAAATGTTCTTTTTAACTTTAAAATACATGGACTCTGCAGTTGCTGAATGCAATAAAATTCAGTTTGTTAATTTTATGTTCAAATCTAGGTCCTGATTTTTCTTTTCTATTCTATCAATCACTGAGAGAGAAGTTTTAAAATCTCCCACTATGATTATAGATTTATCTAATTATCCTTTTAATTCTGTGTCCATTTTGCTTTTTTTTCTCGAAGCTCTTACCAGTCACCACAGAAATTTAGAATTTTTTATATTTTCCTGTGAATTAGACCCTTTTTTGTTTGGAAGTGCTCCTTTTTATCTCTGGTCATTATTTTTGCCCGAATAACTATATCAAGCTTTCCTTTGGTTAGTCATTCTGTACGATATATTTTTCATATTTTCACTTTCAATCTTTCTGTAGCCTTTTGTTCTAGTTATGCTTCTTGTATGAAAAAATATATTTGAGCAAAATATATTTGAGCATTTAGTTTCAATCTAGCTCTACTTGGGAGAGAGAAATCCCATGGTACTTGAAGGGAAAATGTAATATAAAGAATTATTAACTATAGCAGGGCGTTACGGTAATGAGGGATTGATTAGCTAGTAAAAAGCAAAGAGAATTCTAATGAATATAGCAGACGTAAGGAACAGCCACTCCTCGAGGGCTGAGAATGTCCAAGGAAAAGTGCACTTCCCACCCTTGCCACCTCAGGGCTGAGGTAACAGCCATGGCTCACTGGATCTGCCCTCCGGAACTTACCAGAAATCCTCACTGTAGGGTGCTGGGCAATGCTGTTTCTGGGGAGGCATCTCGGGTTAGGCACTCTGCTACAAAGCCACCCAAGAAATGGAAAGCTGCTGGCCACTGGTTGCTGCTGGCTGCCACGCACTGCAGGAACCTGGTGCTGGAAAAAGGGCAAGTGCCTGAGGCTGCAGAAGCCATGAGCATTGCAGGAGCCAGATGCTGGAAAGCGGAGCATGCTGCAGGATCTCCTGCAACGTGAGCACAGCAGTACTGGTAGTAAAAACTCTTTCATACTGCAATGTTTCTCTAGCGCCCTCTACTGACAAAGCTTTGGCGCCATCTGGCAAAGAAAAAATATTTAAAAGGCCCAGAACCATTTTCACAGAACAGAAAAAAAGGGTAAATGTGGACCTGAGGCAAATGGATAAATAGCAGAGTCCATTTATATTTTAATGTTATTACTCATATCTCTGAGTTTAACTCTACCATCTCACAATCTGCTTGATATTTGTTCCACTTATGTTCCACTTATGTTCCTCTTTACTCCCTTTCTTGTCTTTTTTTTTTTTTTTTTTGGTTAAGTATTTTTATTATTCTATTTTGACCCCTCTATCAGTTTGGAAAATTTACACGGTTTTGCTGCTGTTTTAGAGTTTATTCTCTGATTAAGAAATACATTATTTTACTTAAAAATTCTTAATAGCTTTTTATTAAGGTATCATTTACATACCATAAAATCTACTTATTTTAAGTGTACAATTAAAATTTTTTAATTTTACAGAATTGCGAAACTCTCACCACATTTTAATTTTAAGACATTTCTATCACCACCACCAGCCCCCCACCCCCAAAAAAATCTTGTGACGAATTTACACTTACTCCATTTCTATCCCTAGTCCCAGGCAACCACTAATCTGCTTTCTATCTCTATAATTTTGCCTTTCTAGAAATTCATCTACATAGGATCACACAAAATGTGGTATTTTGTGTTTGGCTTCTTTCGCTTAGCATAATGTTTTTGAGGTTCATCCATATTATAACATGTATCAGTACTTCAATTCTTTATATTGCCAAATAGTAGTCCATTTTATGTCCATACTACATTTTGTTTAGCCACCATCATTTGATGGTCATTTAAATTATTTCCACTCATTTGGCTATTACAAATAAGGCTTCTATGACCATCTGTGTTCAAGTCTTTGTGTGGACATATATTTTCATTTGGGAGGGAATAAAATATTCAAGAGAATTGCTGGGTTGTGTGGTAAATCTGTGTTTAACACTTTAATAAACTGAAAAACTATTTTCCAAAGTTGCTGCACAATTTTCCCCCCAGCAATGTATGAGGGTTCCAGTTTCTCTACATCCTCATCAAAACTTACTGCTATCTTTTCTATTATAGCCATTTTTGTGGATGTGAAGTGTTATCTCATAATTTTAATTTGCATTTTCTTAATAACTAAGGATATCAAGCATCTTTTCAAGCACTTACTGACCATTCATATCTTTTTGACTGAAATGTCTACTTAAATCTTTTGCACATTTTTTTTTGGTCTTATCGTTAAGTTGTAAGAGCTCTTTATATATTGTGGATATAAGTCCCTTGTCGAATATATGATTTACAAAGATTTTCCGAGTCATAGTTTGTCTTTTTATTTTCTTACTATGGCTTTTGAAGGGCAAATTTTTTAATTTTGATCAAGTCCAATTTATCGATTTTTTTCTTTCATTAGTTGTGCTTTCGATATCTTATTCAAGAAATCTTTGCCTAACCCAAGACCATGAAATTTACTCCTATGTTTTCTTATAGAATTTTCACAGTTCTAGCTCTTACAATTATGTCTATGATCCACTTTGAGTTTATTTTTGTGTATTATATGAGGCAGGGGTCTAAACTCATCATTTTACTAGTGGATATCCAATTGTTCCAGCACTATTTGCTGAAAAACAAATTATCCTTTCCTTAATTGAATTACCTCAGCATTTTTGTGGAAAATCAATTTACAATATAAAGGTTTAATATTTGGACTCAAAAACACATTCTTGACTTGTCAAATTCCAGTGATAATTAGTACTTCTCCCCAGAGTACCTTAACTATACTTAACCTCCTTGATTGGTTCATATTCTAGTGTTACTGTGTTTTAATTTCTCTATATTTTGAACTTCTGTCAAATATTATTTTATACAATTCATGTTTACTCAAGAGATTTATTCACATATTTAGTGTTTTTCTCTTTTTCATTTTCTTGTATCTGAGAGTTTCTACCCACGACCATTTTCTTATTTTGCCTAGAGTATTGCCCGTTAGTATTTCTTTTAATATGGGTCTGCTGGTGATGAATTATTTTAATTTTTATTTGTGTGAAACATTCCTGAAGAATATTTTCATTAGGTATCATGGATGAAAAAGGGGTGCTGTAATAAATCATAAATTCCAAAATGGACAGGTCATGGTGAGTAGTCATGCCTTAGGCATATAACTTTTTAAGTAAAAGTACTTATCCATTGTTTAAGCAAGCCCTATCCATTGTTTTGCCCATCTAGGCTAACATACCTTTGAAATAAGCCATCACCACCTTCAAGAGAGCACATAATCTTAACTACCCTACAATCCAATCCCTGCCTTGCTTTCTCCAACCCCCAAGTAATCTTTACGCTCCCTTCTTAATCTCAAATGCATAAACGAAACTGTAAAACTGTTCTTTTCCGGAGCATTTGAGATCTTGCTCCCTAGTATGTCCTCAATTTAACTTAAATAAACCTTCATAAAAATTCTCTACAGATTTGGATGTTTCTTATTTGGACAGTACAGAATTTTAGTTTGGTAATTGTTTTTTTTTTTCAGCTCCTTGAAAAAATTATTCCATTATCTTCTGGTTTCCATTGTCTTTTTTTTAAGTATCTTTTATCTTTGGGTTTTTATATTCTGGATATTCTCTTCCAGTTCTATCTTCCAGATCAATAACTATTTCTTAAACTTTTCAAAAATTCTGTGAAACCCTTGCATTGAGTTCTTAATTGTTTCAGAATGTTTTTTGGTTTTTGTTGTTGTTGTTGTTGGTTTAAACAAGATATTTATTTTCTCAAAGTTCAAGAGGCTAGAAGTCCAAGATCAAGGTATTAGCAGGCTTGGTTTTTTCTGAGGCCTCTCACCTTAGATTGCAGATGGCTGCCTTTTTGCTCTGTCTTCATATGGTCTTTCCTGTGTGCTTGCACCTATCTGTATCCATTCTTTCCTCCTCTTCTTATAAAGACACCAGTCATTGAGAAAAGGCCTGCCCATGACTTCATTTTACCTTAATAGCCTCTTTAAAGCCCCTATCTCCAAATACAGTCACATTCTGAGGTAAAAGGGATTAGGACTTCAACATGTCGATGTGTATAAAGGATGGAAGGAGAACAGAATCATTTAATACTTTAATTTTGAATTGGAGGGAAATTGGAATAAGTTTCCAGCATAACTCTCTTCTATCAAATAACAGTTTAAAATGTTCAGTGTATTTGGAAAAACCTGTAGGAATACTTATCGAATTTCTACATAATGAGAAAAAGTAGGAGTTCCTCAGCTTAAAAGTAAGGGGTGAGGATGAGGGGAAGTCACACAGAAAACAATAACTGGTTTAACTACATACAATAAAAATTTTTCATACGCAAAAAATTTGAGAAGCAAAGAAGTAAAAAATATTAGTTATAATGGATAATTATTTGTTATAAAACTTATACAGACATTAAAGTCCTTATATTCAGAATTGAAAGAAGCAATGATAAGAATGAATAAAAGGAAAATGTAAAATTATTTTTACAAAAATGTGAAGCAAAGTAGGAACACTATCAGTATCATTTGTAATCAGAGAAGCACATTTGAAAAGACCTTATGCGTGTTTAAAATCCTTACAAATGGCTATAATCCATTAATGCTAAGAGGTGAAGAAACTGCATGAGTTAAATCAACTCCAACTTTATATCTGAAGCCAGAATTCTTTGCAACCTCTCCACAGAAGAATCCTGCTTCCTGAAAGTGGAGGCAGCAAGGGTTGAGGCTGTTTAGCAGAAATTGGTTATAGTATTGTAACCAGTAAAGGAAAAACAACGCAGCCTGCAGCCCGTGCAGAACACTTGTGCAGGCCTCAGGGGAAAAGAAAACAGACACTTTCCCTGGTACAAGCTCTCCTGGACCCCCAACTCTTCTCTAATGAATCACAGCAGCCAGCAGAATGAGTGACAATTGCCTCCTTTCAAATTGAAACATCCATCCATGTGAACAGAGGAAGGTTCCACTCTAAGAAGAAAACTCACACTTGGTGCTACTCAGGGGCCAAACCAGCAGCTTCAAAGTGAGAGCTTCAAAGAATCATCGACATTACCTATGAGCTTGTTAGAAATGCAAATTCATAGGCCCAATGTACTGAACCAGAATCACTTAAGAAGGAGCCTAGGAAATTGTGTTTTAGCAAGTTCTCAAAGTGATTGTTCAACATGTAATGTTTGAGAACAAATGATGCAAAAAAAAAAAAAAAAAAGCAGACTGACCCTGCATCTTGGCCCCCTGTGTTTGAAGGCCTGACTCTGACCATAAAATCGTAAAAGGGTTAGTAGATTCAAAATGACAGAAAGTAAGAAACAAACAAAAGTGGAGCCACGACCTTTTAGGCCTTCTACCCGCACTGTACATCAAGACATGAATGAACAGGGACAATCTTTTGTAAATCTACTTAATTTTAAGTGAGCAAAGATCTTTATGTCATTGGACAAAAAGGAAATTCATTTCTTTACTAGACCAGAACTACAAACTCACATTCACATCAAAATAATCAAACCACTACCCATCAAGACAAAGGGGAAAAAATTGCAAAAATTTAAGGATACTCATTTCTCCTGAACTTTAGTAGCAGAAACAGGGCTGTTCTCATAGTGCTCCTGACAATGCTTATGCAACCGGATGCTGGGGAGTCTGGGCACCTCATGCACGGCCTTCAAAAACTCTTCAAATTGTTTCATCTTCTCAACTCAGGCACGATGTTTCTGGTGCCTTGATGCCACTCTCAAGTGCACGACTTTCACTTGATTTTGTACACAGAGCTGCCTGAAGATGGTGATTTTAGCCAAGTTCCTCGGGTTTACTAAGTCCACCGTCATCCACTCCATTTCCGGAATCATGCCTCTGTCTGAGCCGAAGAGCGACTCAGCAACCGTGCCTCCAGGTAAGACACCAATGGGGTCTCTCAGTTTTTGCACAGGAAACCGCCACTTCCAGGTATGAATCTGTGGTGGTGGAGGTGGTAACCTCAAGAGCCTGTCCAGGGACCCAGCAGGCATGCATTCGTCTCCCTGGTCCACAGCACCTGCGTGGTCCGCCATGCTAACAACCCAAGAGCAAGGTCTAAGCAGCTCTCCATAATGATTTTCGTATCTAGAATTCGTATTTTTTTAATTTGCAGTTGATTAAGGATAACTACAAATTCTTTGTTACATGTCCTATTGAGAGATGGAGTCCAATTCCTCTCTCTCTGAGCTGACTTTAATGACTCGTTTGGTCAATACAATGCATTGGAAGTGATATTCTGGGATTTTCAAGGCTAAAATATAAGAAGTTTTGATGTATTTTGAAATGTTTGCTCTAGGGACATTTAGCACTCAAGAAGCTTCCCATGGGAGCCCAGCCATCATGCTGTAAAATCAAGCCACATGGAGAATAAGTAGACACTCCTTCTAAAGTTCTAGCTGAGCTCCCAGCAGACAGCAAGCATCAACTTGTCTGCTGTTATCCAGGCAAATAAGTTATCTTGGCTATCTGACCCATTTAATTCTTCTGATAACTGTAGCCCAAAGACAATTCCAGAGTTTGTATTCAGACATGGAAACAGATTAAAATCACTGCTAGATTAGACTCAGTGCTTCTCTTTCACCTCTCTCTTTCATGACTTCCTTCTACCACCACCTTGTTGTTATTAATCCCCAGAGTTTTGGAAACCCTGTTTTTCAATCTCGTTTCCCGACACTCTTTTTTTCTTCTTTTTCTGGACATGAAAGCATCCATTTTAGCCTTATAAAGAGGAAATGGGAAATGGGGCTGAATGTATATTAATATAATTGGAATTTATGAGAGAAAACAATGTACATGAAATATGCAAAAGATTGAAAAGAGTGGTTTTATTTTTTTAAGACCAAATTTTATGAAGTTATCCTATAGAGCTAATGACCAGTGATATAGAACTTATACAAACATAGAAAACAAGTATGCCAGTTATACTGCCATGATATGTTGGAAATTACTTGGCTTACTAAACACAAATATACAGAAATCTTGATATTGGTGAGGAAAGTTGATGCCTTTTTTAGTCTAAGGCTATAATATTTGTTTTTCGAGGAAATACTATTTGACTCATAGCTTAAATAAGGTACTGAATTAATAAGATGTTTTAGGACAAGATATAATTTTCAGTGGAAATGATTTGACACAATATATAAATCTAGGTACTAACAAGCTATGTTATAATGAGTTTAACATACCAAAAACCTACAATGGAATGTTTTCTAGGAAACCTCTGAATTCGGGGAAAACTTTTTTATGCAATAAAATGCATGATAATAATAAGCACTACTTTATGTATTATGCATAATATTTTAAGTTTATTTTGTTTCCTATGCTTAATGGGCAGTAATTATGTAATGTATTACTGAATGCTCACTAAATGTTAATTATGCATTAGGTATTTTTCAGAAATTTTATTTTTATTGATTAGGAAAAATAAAATGTTTTCTCTAAATTTTAGGTGAGTAAATTCTAAAATGGTATATCTTTTTATTATTTTCATATAACTACATATTAAACCATCATTTCCCATATACAACTACTGCTATTGATATATCCTGTCAAATGCTTACTATGTACCAAGTACTATTCTAAGCGCTTTAAGTATATTTTCTAATTTAATCTTCTCAAGCATCCGAGGAGATATGCCCATATTACAGATGAAGAAGCCAAGTCAGAGAATTTAAATAACCTACATGTTTTATGGCTGTAATATTAGATGATGCTTCAGTTTATGCAGAGTATAAGTAACACATCTTACTTAAATTATATAACTTAGATTGGGCTTTATTTTACTATGCTCTTTTCCTAATACCTTTTTTAATGACTGTTAAGCACATTAAATTAACACCAGTAGAATCCCTGACACTAATACCTAGAGATTATGATAACATTAAAGATTAAAGGTTAATTTGGCTTATTGTGAAAGCTTAAATTCCAGTGTAAATGGAAAAATAATACCTATTTACCCTGATAAAATCTTACTGTACTAGTCTTTTAAAACCCACATTTTCATTTTCATAGCAAATGTCAGGAATTCCAAAGTTGGACTTGAATGTTTTACAGCTGCAGTATTAGATGATGATCTCAGTAGGAGCACTTCCAACATTCTGCATTTGTCTTACACTGTCAAAAACCACGATAATTGGTTTTTAAAATCCTTGCTCACAAAGACATCTGTATTTCTATGTTCTATGGACTATAAATAATAGTTTAGCTTGGAAAATGTCAAGCCTCTTTTTAAATAGAACCTCTGTCTTCTTTTCAATAGAAAACAGAAAGCATATTTTGCATTCCTTCACTTAATTCTTATCTGATAAACCCAAACATGTAGCTTTAAATAATGCATGTCCTCTCCACCACACTATTTGAAATTAAAGAATCAAGTTGCAGATTTACATCAAATTATAAACTGCATTTGTTTTTTAAAAATCTTTTGAAAAAAAATCTTTACTTGAATAGACTAGAGAAATGATGATTCACACCATAATTTTATCTCATGAAACTATAGCAAATCTCTTTTTGGCTAACATCCCAGCCAAACTCTAAGTGTGACTTAAATTTAGATGGAACATAGCTGTCAGATTCTGTACTCATTTTAAGTTTCTCAAATCTATACCTAAGTGCTGTATTTGACCACCTGTAGCCGCCAATTATGGAGAAGACTGAAAATAAAAGCACTTATGATTTTAAGTCCTAAGTTGTCAATCACTTTTTGCTATAGTTCGGGGAGATGCAATGATTATATCAACCACTATATAATTTTTGCTTTTTCATTCAGTTCTGTGTGTTTCAGTACCTAGCATAAAAATTTTTCTTTAATATTAATAGTAGCAAAATGAAGAAAAATAGCTATAATTTGAGAACCTACTATGTGCCATCTACATTACATACATCATTGCCAATCATCTTCACAATCCTGGAAGACAGATGTTGCCCATAGACAAAGGTAGTACTCTTCGTTCTAGTCCTTTGAGCTCTAACTCAGTCCACAAGGGGGAGTTTCTATGGTTTGATTTGGTTTGGTTTAAGGAATATTGTAGTGGCCATGGCTAGTGGCTTAGTGTGTGGCCATTTATCAAATGTGTTACCAAGACTGGGATAGCAATAAGAACTAAGAGCTAGTGCTATACCTTCAACACTGAACCAGCTCTTTCTCTTCTTTTCAATTCTGCACCCATGAATTTTTGGAAGTCACACTTAGTACTTGGTAGAAGCCTAAACCACCTCCTCTTTCTCTGCTCTACCTTTGTCTCTCTTTTCCTAAGTGACACAATCAAGTTCAGCATCTTGCCCTGGCATGAGAAGACCTGGGATGGATAGCTCAATACTCAGGAAACAATTTTTCTCTTGCTATTTGTCTCTCGTTAGAGACACCTACTTCTGGTAGGTGTCATTTCATACTACTGGAATGGCAAATTTCAAGACTTGGGTGTGAGTAGGGGATGAGGTAGGAAGGAGAGAATATACTTGCCATCTGGTTTGCTTTGGCCATTGATTTCTAAGGCCTCCAACCTAAAGAAGTAGAATTTTATCCTTTTTCTGGTTCGGCAGTCTGGAGTTTTACATTGGAGCCAAAGATCTAGTTAACAATGAAGTAATATTTTGCCTCATTTTGCTACTGTTGTGCGTACAGCTCCCTCAACACCAGTACAAAGAGAAGGAGCAACAGGCTCAAGACCAAATTTAGAAATTCCTGGCTAAACTCCATCTAGCGCCATCTTCATACTCATCCTTTATTATGTTATACTAGCAAACACCTATACTATGTGCTAGGGTCTGTTCCAAATGAATTAATCCTCACAACAAACACATGGCCTCTGCAATGAAATAAACCAATAAAAATTGAAAAGCACTATATTCTAAATGTTGGAAATTAAAAAAAAGGAGTTAAAATGTACGAAATAGCAACTTGTAGGGGAGCAAACCTGCTTAGTGCTGGGTTGAACAATCTTAGCTCTTAGCTGAGACTCAATATGAAAATTATAGTTACCACTTACAGTTACATATTATGTCATTAATTTCTTGAGGACAAAATATTGAGATTTACCTTTCATAAATTTTTATTTATTAATTAATGGGGCTGTCATTCTGTGTTCACTTTTATAAATTAATAACTCCAAATTATTCCTAAAATTATTATTTACGTAATAAACGAAGCCCTTTTTGCCAAGATATTCAGCATTCAGGTTATAGATATAAAAGATGGGAACTGAGAGAAGAAATGTTACTTTCTATCCATCTTCATCACAAGATTCTTACTTCTAGGTCATAATTCAAGGATGCCAGCCAGCTTCAACTAAAAAGTCTACAAATAAAATTATTTTAGAAGATGGGAGGTCATTGGGTCTGATAAGCCAGTTTACACTGTTCTAACGTGACTCTCCATATCTGGTATTGCATAATAAATCAAAGTCTCTACAGATCGTTAGGAAAGAGCTAAAACAAAAGCAGCGAGCAGTTGAAACCAGATACAGAGGAAGGTACAAACAGGTCAATGAGACCTAGTAAGACAAAGCAAAAGTTGAATCAGAGATTGGGTAAGGACAGAAACCATGTTGCCGGAATGGCACAATAAAAACTAGAAGACATAAATAGAAAAAGGCAGAGAACTAAAATATACTTAAGATTTTAGACCTGCTTGAGCTAAACGAATCAAATCAAGGGAGAGCCATACACACACAAAAATGTCTTTATGGAATCCATCAAAGACTGCTGTGGCAGCCTCTATTTTGGAATGTAAAGCCTTATTGATGTTTCTGAATTGGCTTTGAAGGCACAGGGCTCTCAATCTGGCATTTGACAAATGCTAAAGTCAGATTCCCATGGGTCAGATAGCTTGGTTTTGTTTCCTAAATATTAATGTCTCCCTTCTGTCTCTTAAGTGCATTCAGGTGTTTGTAAAAGGAACTGAGTCAGAAAGCAGGAGAATGGGTGTAATTCTATCTCTTCTAATAAGAAACAACTCAAGGCATATGACTCACCAGTATTAAATCAGAAGAGCCCTATTTGTATCATGTTACTAGGATCAGGAATTGACTCATATGAAAGGTTCTGCCAATTGGCTTTTTCTAAATGAGGAAAAACATTTATCACCATTCTTGGGATCATTGGCATTATTGGCTCTAACTTCAGATAAGTAGGATAAATAAACCTCAGCTCAAATGGAAGCTTCTTCTGTTACAGTCCACTCCAGACTCTCACAGCTTAGTCTAATTGAGAATTTCTAATGGATTACTCACATTTGCTTATTTGCTTTTCTCGTGTGTCTTTATCTTCACATATATGTGGTCTAATGGACACCTCTTAAGAGTGTTGTCTTTTAAGATGTTTCCTAATGGCTAAATATTTGCCCGATTTTGGCAGTGATAATCAGCTCACTTGCAGATAGGGTTGTCCAGTGGCTTTAGTTTTTGCTTTTGTTTAGAGAAAGGGTCAAATAGCTTATGGATAGGTCCCTTTTTAAAAGGATTAATGCTGTATTTATTTAAATAACAGTCCTATTTAAGTTATCTTATATGGGGACAGGAGTATCCATATGCCAGTGGATAGGCTGATTTCACATGATCTCTCCACTAAAATTTATGGTGTAAGAAATCAAAAACATTAACATATTTCTAGACTTCTCTCTTATGGTTCTATATATTGCCCTATACCTACTATCTATGATTGGGATTGAGATGACAGTAAAGTAGGATAAGAAAAGACTAAATGTAAAGTGCAAGAATATGGAGTGAACAAGAGAGCCACATATAATTGGTTCAGATTTATGCAGATTTGCAAGTAGGCTACTTCCCCCATATGGAAAATATATGCAAAGCTGACATAATTTTTATTTTTTTATTTGCTATATGTAACTATACTTCACTTGTCTAAAGACATTCAGCTAAGAACCTCTTTTCTCTTTAATATAACCAAGAAGTAGGAAATAAGGGGGGAAAGCTGTAATAACGTCAAATGAGAAATTATAATTTTTGTACTCCAATGCTCATGAACTTTACTCAGAATGCAATCCTCTTGAGGCTAAAGTCTATGCCTCTGTCGAGAGCTTTTGGCTTTGCTTTTATTCTAAATAGAACAGCGTAGGGGATGTGCTGTGAGCTCCTGAAAAGAGATCTGACTAGAGGAGAGTGACAAGGATCCTAAAGTGTTCTCCCGCTGAGTGACTGAGAGGGAAGGAGGCAGGGAAATATGTCAAATCTAGGAATCACACCTGTCTGTGTAGTTTGGGGCCCAATATGACTTGAAGGCTGCCGTTTCCATTTAAGAAAACTTTAAACTATCCAGTATGCAAGTAAACCCACATCCCTAAAGCCATCTCTCCACAAACAAAAGTTAGTGGGTACTTGGCACTACTTCCATGTGTGGTAAGAAGTACTATTGCATTTAAGACATGACAATCTTTTTAATTCACTTACCTGTGTGTTGTCTTTTTTTAAAATGTCGGCAGTAGGTTCTAAATGAATAAGGACTTGTTTTTAAAATTCCTAGGATCTAGCGCAATGTTGGATAAATAAATAATAGTAATAAATAGTAATAAACATGGCTTAATAAGTAAACATTTGGTTTTTTGTAGTTTTTCTATCTTTTATTTGTTTCTCATAGAGTTTTAAAAACTGCATTCTGGTAAATTCTGGATGAAGCCATAAAATAGCTTATTAAAGAAATTATTAACTTTTTTAAAACCTGATAGAAAAGCTGTTTCCAGAACTAAGAAATTCGGAATGTCAGATTTTCTTTTTGCAAAGAAATAAAATAAAATAATTTAAATCCACATTCTAAATATACCTCTGACATTAGATTTTTAGAAAGCAAGTAACAATACTGTGAACATACTGCAGATCTCATAGTATTATAAATACAAGATGTCTGAGATTCTTCATTGAAGTATATTTCCTCTCAGTAGATTCTTCCTGACTCTCCCCACTAGCCACACTATTGTCCATTAATATTTAAAGTCTATTTTCTTTTCTAAATATTACTCATAAATCTGGCAATTATGCATAAAAAGCAATGTTAAATAAATAAATCATTCTTTGACGACGTTAGCTTAATAATATGGCGGTTCCTCAAAAAAAATTAAGCATAGAATCACCATGATCCAGCAATTCCACTTCTGGGGAGACACCCAAAATAATTGACAGCAGGACCTTGAATGGATATTAGCACATCCATGTCTGTAGGAGCTCTACTCACAACGGCCAAAAGAAGGAAGCAATCCAAGTGTACACTGATGAATGAATAGATTTTTAAAATGTGACACACACAATTAAATATTATTCAGCCTTAAAAAGGAAGGACATTCTGATATATGCTACAACATGGATGAAACTTGAAGACATTATGCTAAGTGAAATAAGCCAGTCACAAAAGGGCAAATACTATGTGATTCTGCTTTATACAAGGCACCTGGAGTAGTCACATTCATAGAGACAGAAGGTAGAATGGTGGTTGCCAGAGGCTGTGGGGCAGGGGAAGTTCTTATTTAATAGGTATAGAGTTTCAGTTTGGGAAGATGAAAAAGTTCTGAATGTGGGCGGACAGTCATGATTGTTGCCCAACAATGTGAATGTACTTAATGCCACTGAATTATACATTTAAAATGGTTACAATGATTCATTTTATGTTATGTATAGTTTACCACAATCAACCAATAAATAAAAGACATTAGCTCATGTAAAAATCTAAATAGTTACAAAATCAAAGAAAAACCATCACCATTTTAATAATAATAACATAACCAAATAATAAACAAAAAATGACCATAGCTTTGTGTCACTAAAACTTAATAGCAGAGAGTAACCTCTTACAACATAAAATCACCTGGAAATGACTCAATTGTCACAGAAAGAACTTAATTTTAACTATCTGTATTAGGTTAGCCAAGATAAGACAATATCATGTTTTATTTAGTAAAACTGAAGGATTTGTTACAGAAATTTAGAATCAGATTGTTGCATCCAAAAATAATCACAAATGTTAAGATGTCAATTCTCATCAAATTGATCTGTAGATTCACCCCAATCCCAATAAAAATCTCAACAGAATTTCTTATTGATATCAACAACCTGACTCTAGAATTTATATGGAAAGCCAATGGACTAGGATAGCCAAAACAATTTTGAAAAAGAAGTTGGAGGACTCATGCTTTCTGATTTCAAGACTTACTGTAAAT
This sequence comes from Pteropus alecto, assembly GCF_000325575.1. NCBI lineage: Eukaryota > Metazoa > Chordata > Mammalia > Chiroptera > Pteropodidae > Pteropus > Pteropus alecto. The sequence continues at coordinate 6,072,735 of NW_006439717.1, forward strand.
CTTTAATAATTAAGACAGTGTGGTTTTAGCCAAAAGATAGACCTTCAGATAAATGAAAAATAATAGAGTTCAGAATTAATCCCTCAAAAATATGGTCAATTAATTTTTGACAATGGTGCAAAGGCAATTCAATGGAGAAAGATTAGTCTTTTCAACAAATTGTACTAGAACAATTAGATCCACATGTAAAATATAAACTCAATTCATATCTGTTACCTTATACAAAAATTTGCTCTAAATGGGTCATATACCTAATGTAAACTTTAAAACATTACAGAAATAGAAGAAATCTTTGTGATATTGGGTTAGGTAAAGAGTTCTTAGATGTGAAACCAAAATCATAGTCCTTAAAAGGAAAAATTGATACACTAGACTTCATGAAAATTAAAATATTTTCCTCTCTCAAAAACCTCAAAGAAAATAAAAAGACAAGCAACAGACTGGGTGAAATATTTGCAAATTATATATCTGGTAAAGGATTTGTAAACAGAACACAAAAAGACCTCTTTAAACTCAATAATTAGATACAAGGACATATTATTCAGCCACAAAAATGAATGCAATTTTGATATATGATACAACATGGATAGACTTTGAAACATTACAGTTAAGAAAAATAAGTCAAACACAAAAGGACAAATATTGTATAATTCCATTTATATGAGGTACCCAGAGTAGAAAAATTAATGGAGATGAGAAGTAGAATTTGGGTTACCAGGGAATGGGAGGAGGAAGAGGGAGGAGAATATTAGTATTTAAGGGGTACAGAGTTTTTGTTGGGGAAGTTTTGGGTATAGATAGTAATAATGACTACACAATACTGTGAAAGTATTTAATACCACTGAATTACATATTTACAAATGGTTAAGAAATTAAATATGATGTATATTTACTATAATTTTACAAATAACTTTAATAAGAGGAAAACAACCAAAATTTTTAAATGAGTAAAAGTTTTGAACTGACACTTCACAGAAGAAGACGTATGAATGGTTAATAAGCTCATGAAAAAATGCTCACATTGTTTATCATAAAAGAAATGCAAATTGAAACCACAGCTGATGCATACTCATAAGAACGGCTATAATAAAAAAAAAATATATCTGACAATACCAAGTGCTGATGAGCATTTGGAGCACCTAAAACTTTCATATACAGCTGGTAGGAATGCAACATGATATGGAGACTTTGTGAAGAAGTTTGGCAATTTCTTACAAAGTTAAACATAAAATACATTGTGACCCAACAATTCTGGTCCTAAGTATTTACCCAGGAGACAAGAAAACTCATATTCACACAGAACCCTACCTATAAATATTTATAGCAGCTTTATTCATAATCACCAAAACTTGGAAACAACTCTTACGTACTCATACTGGGGAATGGATAAATAAACTGGGGGATATATGTGTATGCGCGCGCGTGTGTGTGTGTGTGTGTATGATATAAGGATGGACTTTGAAATATTACAGATATATATACCTATGTAATACATATATAAATGAAATATGCATATATATTGAAATTATAGATACATAATGAAATACGTATATATATAATGAAATTCTGCTCAGCAATCAAAAGGAACAAATTACTGATAAAAGCAACAGCATCGACGAATCTCAAATGCATTATTCTAAGTGAAAGAAGCCAGATTCTAAAGGCCTCATATATCCATCTGTATGATTCTATGTATATGACATTATGGAAAAGGTAACTCTGGGTTGAGAACAGATCAGTAGTTGCCAGGAGTTAGAGGTTGGGGGGAGGGTTAACTGCAAAGTGACAGCAGGAGGGAACTTTTTCGGGTGATGGAACTGTTCTACGTTTTGACTACTGAGATGGTAACGTGACTCTATGCATTAGTCAAAACTCATAGAAGAATGAATTTTACTGTATTAAATTGAAATATAAATAAAAATAATAATCACACATATGAGATAAAAAGTCTAGTTAATAATAATCCCGGAGATCTATTGAGGTGATTAGTGAAACAATGAATATATGATTAAGAAATGTATATTAAATAACGTATCAAAATGATGCTGCAGAGGGTGTGAAGAGAGTTAATGTTGTAAATATTATGCTAGGTATGATAATGAGGTTTTGCAGAAAGACCAGAAATTGTCTTTCAAATATGCGTTGGTAAATGGATCACTATATTACAACAAAGATAAACCCAAGCCAAATTTTAAAGAATACTGTAGAATTAACCACTACATGATATACTAAGAGCCATAAAAATAGATGAACAAATTTTGCCAACAGATTAGTCATTCCACTATATGATAAAAGGAAAAAGGCAGTGGGGAAAAAAAAAAAGCCTTGCTATTAAAAACATCAGAGACAATTATCTGGGTTTGGGGAGCACAGAGTGGGAGGGATATGTGCCTCTGGCAGAGGAGCTGAAAGCAAATGTGGAAACTCAAAACCATCAGAGTAAAGCTGCTTATCCTCCTAGCAACTGGCATGACTTCATATATATGAAATCTAGCTTGGACATCTTATCACGTAGAAATGCTTTGATGTCAGTTTAGAATCAATGACTTCTATATGCTTGCTAAATAATCAGAGGTTTCCATTATTATAAAGCTCTTCTGTTAAATAAGATCAGATAAATCTTAAAAATGATTATATTTTGCATTTGTAAAATGTATTAACTGTGTAAAGAACTTTTACATATACATATATTTCCTCATTTAAACTTAAAATTTATGCTTGGGTTTGTGAGGATTTTAGAAACTTTCAAACCTATAAAGTTCTGTTATTTCAAAGTAGGAGTTTTATAGCAATTTAGTCATAAAAATACATACCATTATAAACATTCCAATTTGTATTGGTCCTTTTTCTCCATAATAACAAGAAATAATAGGATTTATAGAAACCTACAGTTTAGGCAGCTGCCATCAGCAGTGAGTGGTATTTGAGGTATGGTCTTAATTCAAATAGCAAATAAGATTCCATCTCTCTTTCAGACCACAGCACACCAAATGTGGTAGAATGCTAGAGTTTTAGAATTGTATACTGGAAGGGATGTGCGAGATTTTGAGTACAATTCTTTCATTTTACAAGTGAAAATATTGAGGACCAGAGAAGATAAGGGATAAATATTTCAGTAAATATTTTGATACAAAAAAATACACAGACAAAAAACAGTTCCAGAGTAGGACCAGGGCCAACTCAAATATATTACAAGTTTCAGCTGATTCTATACCTCTCTCCTTGTTTTAACCAAGAATAGAAATAATTATATGTAAACTTCTAGTTGCCTGGAGGGCCATAGGGAATTCTGGTGGTTGGCCTCATTGAGTATTCAGTGGGTCAGGGGAGGATAGGCTGCCTAAAAATCTACTAAGCTTTAGGGCTTTCAAGCTCACTGGCATTCAGGGAAAGCTAGGGCTGCTGGTAAAAGCAAATGTTGTATAGAGCTTACTGTATACCAGCCATAGTATTTTATGTATATCAACCTATAATAAATCTATGAGGCAAGTATTACTATCATTCCCATTTTACAGATGAGGAAACCAAGGTACAAAAAAGCAATGATAACTTGTCCAGTGTTATGCAGGTAGTAAGCAATAGAGCTGAAATTAGAAACTGTGTCTGGCTCTAGCCACTCTTTTGAGCTACCTCAGAACAACAGCTAGGTCTTCAATATTACTTATAAGTGCTGAGCATTATTTCTGAGGACTTTACATATATGAACTTCTTAACCCTCATAATAATCCCACAAGTACACACTATTATTAGCCCCATTTCGTAGATGTGAAAGCTGAGGCACAGGTTAAGTAATTTGCCCAAGGTAGCACAGCTAGTAAGTTTCAGAGCCAGAATTTGAATACAGGCAATCTATCAATAATCTCTTAACCACTGGTTAAGCAAGCAATTTTGTTTTGCTAGTTGCCAAAATTTATTCATGTTAAAATTTAAAAATATATTTAATCTGATAAATGTCAAGTAATACATAATATGTAAAATATGTTACTTAAGTAAATAAGATGTGTTTGCTTCTAGAATATATTAATGAAATGTATTATTTAAATGACAATGTGTTTGCTGCAAAAAATTCTTGTAGGAATTGCTGGAGTTATATCTATATATTACTGCAAAAACTGACACTAGTTCAATCATTTTCCTATGAAGATAGATATGACAAAAGATTGAAGTTTCTCCTAAAATATCTGTTTCCAAGATTATATTTCAGGGAAATATTATTTTCACTACTGAGAAATATGATATTCAGCTGTGTTTGTGCTCTTGGCAGAAAGACTTTGGGTACTTAAAATTTTTTCAGATATGTTATAGCAGTTTTTTCTGGGTCAAACATTAATATAAACATGTTAAAATACGTGACTTTACTAGGGATTCTAAGTATAGTTGCAGTATTCATATTTTGTACTAAAAATCCATAGAATTACTTAATATATGATTGAGGATGAAATTTTGCAACTGTGGAGTTTATTGCATAAAGAGTCCTTTAGCAGTGACTCTTCTTTTCCCTCAGTCCACATTGACCTTATGAAGAGTTTCTTATAACTGGTTGGTTGAGGGGGAAAACCTCAGGACTGGTTTGCAAATGGTTCTGCATGATACGCTGGTCCAAAGAGAAGTGGATGATTGCATCATTACAATCCCAGTGAGAGGTGGCCCTGACGGCCATCATTAGTAAAGAAAAATTCTTCTAACAAGCATAGTTTGGAGCAACACATTTGGTTGTCCACCTTATTTGGACTAAAACATGATCAGAAGTATGGATCCGCAGTGGTTCATGGGCACTTGCTAACATTTGGGCTAGATGGTAGGGACTCAGAGAGGATTAGATTGGAAGATTGATGCAGGAAGGACTGGGGGAAGAGGTATGTGGACGGACCTCTCAGAATGGACAGATTGTAAAGATATTTGTGTTCCATGCAAATACCCACTAAAAAGCATCATCTGAACAGGAGGCTTCAATAATCAGGTAGACAAAATGACAGTTTCTTAATGTTTATCAGCCATGGTTCCAGCCACCCTAGCGCTTTCTCAATGGACCCATATGCAGAGTGGCCCTTTTGTCTGAAACGAAGACTTTATCTGGGTTCAGCAATACCATCTTCTCACCAAGGCTGACCTTGTAGCTTGCTACACTGCGACTCTTGAGTGCCTAACTAGCCAAGAGCACAGGTCAACACTGGGTCTCCTATTTGGCACTCTTCTTCGAAGGAATTAGCCCGCCACCTGTTGGTTTGTTGCTTATATTGGACTACTTCCCTCGTACAAAGGGACAGAGATCATTTTTACTGAGATAAACATATATCTTGGATATGGATTTGCCTTCCCTTCCTATAATGCTTCTGCTACCACTACCATTAGAGGACTCATAAAATGCGTTATCCGTTTTCACTACATTCTGTGCAACATTGCCTCTGATTAAGGAACTCATCTCAAAGCAAAAAAAAAAAAAAAAAAAGCAATGGGTTTATGCCCATGAAATTCACTTCACTGGTCATATCACATACTCTGTCACCCAGAAGCCTCTAGCCTAATAGAACAGTGGGAAAGTTTACTCAAGACTCAGTCAGTTTGGAGACAGTATCCTAAATAAATATGGTGCTATCTTACAAGATGGAATATATGCTTTGAATAAGAAACCAATCTGTGATGCTGTCTTTTCCATAGCCAGAATAAATATAGAAATTAAGAGATGGAAGCGGGAATGTCTCTTCTTGACATTATACCTAAAAATCTGCTTGCAGAATTTTTGTTTTCCACCCGCATAATATCAAACTCTCTTGATTTGGGGATCTTGGTTTCCAGGGTAGGACTGCTTCCAGGAGGGGTCACAATAGTGGTTCTTCTATTGAACTAGAAAATAAAACTGCCTTTGGACATTTAGTGTTCTTCATACCACTAAAACAACAGATAAATAAGGGAGTTGCTTTATTGGATGGAAAGATTGATCCTGATCACAAATGGAAAATTGGGTTGCCGATACCCTGTGGGGGTAGGAAGGACTATGTCTTCAACTCGGGATACTCTTGAGAGCACCTTCTAGTATTTCAGTATCCAATAGTAAAAGTTAATGGAAGTTTCAGCAACCAATTGAGGCGGGACCTCAGAGTATTCAGGAATGAAGGTTTGGGTTACCTTACCAGGTAAAAAGTTAGGATTAGTTAAGTGCTTGACTGAGAAAAAGGAAACATAGAATGTAGAATGGTTAGAAGAAAAAAGTTATAAATATAAACAACTCTCACTTCATGACCAGCTACAAGAATGAGGATTGTAGTAGTTACATGTATTTTTTTCATTGGTTGTTGTGTATGTGTGTGTGCATTTGTATTTCTAAAAACAAACTATTTTACTTCTCTTCCTCCTTTTTAAAAATATGTTTTATTGGAAGTTAACTTTAAAATTAGTCTTTGGGTAACAGGAAATCAGAAAAGACTATGACAAAATTTAAGGAGTAACTAAAGTAGCACGTAGACAGATGATGTGATTGATTGTTGGGGATATGACTGTTGGGGCATCTCTTCGTTTTCAGGGGAACGTGAGAATGCCTTCAGACACAGGATAGTTGCATGTAACTAGATAGGGGAAAGAGAGAGAGGTCTTGCTATTGTATAGATGTTAAGATTGTTTAGAAGATTTTGTGTGGATGTTGATTATCAAAGGGGTCATTGTGGCAGTTACTCAGTCATTACCTGTCAGCCCCAAACCTTCTATTTTATACTCACTTTGTGATGCTGGAGCTGGTACTCCACTATACTCTGGGACCACATTTCAGCTTTGTTAGCTGGCTCCAGCTGGCTCTGCCAGTAGTGGGGTGCCAGGAGGAGACTGAAAGGCAGGAGGAGGAAGAAGGGACTCCTTTCTTTTCTGTCAGCTTCTTTTTGCCTTTTTCTTGTCTTCCAGTCCACTTCCTGCTCCTCTGAGCATTACTCCAGAAGTGGCAGTTCCTTTCTTTGGTAGAAGTTGAATCTAGTTTACAGTTTTCCCAACATTTGCAGTACCAGCTTCACAGGACCCCATCAGAGGTACTACCTGCAGTAGTAGGCCAGTGGCCCCTCTTCAAAGGTGTGGATTAAAGTCTTGAAACATCTTCTAACCCCCTGTTCAAGATCATCCCTTATTAATGTATCTTGTGTCCCCATCACACTACTTTCTGGATTTGGGGAAGGTGGATGATGGCCAATGAGTAGAAATAGGAGGTTATCCTGAAGCTAGTGCTGGGCTGGTTTGGAGTAAAGAGGAAACACAGGAGGAATGGAGCTCTGGTCCATGGGGCCTTTAGTCAAGGTAAGACCGTGAGATGAAATAGAGAGCTGTTAAAAGGGGTAGGATATAGGAAGAGAGAGAGTTGGAGAGTAGAGGAAACAAAAGGCCAGGAGCTGACTGTAGAAAAAGAGTTATACTGTGCTGAAGTGAAATTGAGAGACTGACAAACCATCATTAATATTTTGGTGTATTTCTTTCAGATCTTTTTTCTGTGCTTTTTATAAAGTTTAGACTTTATTGTATATTAGATTTTATAGTCTGCATTTTTCACTTAATATTACAACATAAGCATTGTGTTTTGTTACAAATTCTTCATCAACATCAACTTTTTTTTTACTTGGCCAAGAAAGCAAAAGAGAATATAAAAATGATACACAGTGCAACAAACAATGCTTAATCTGAATTTATTTATTTATTTTTGAATCAATGCTATCTTATTTTTTTAATGAGGTATAATTGACCTAACAACATTATATTGGTTTTATATGTTTAACATAATGATTTGACACTTTTATATATAGCAAAATGATCACCACAATGTCTAGTTAACATCTATCACTGTACATAGCCATCATGCTGTACATTATATCCCATGATTCATTTTATAACTAGAAATTTTTACCTTTGACTTTTTTCACCCATTTGCCCCAGGCCCCATCCCCTGCCTCTGGCAACCACCAATCTGTTCTCTGTATCTATAAGCTTGTTGTGTTTTTATTTTTATTTTTTTATTCTTTTTTGTAATTATTTTATTTATTTATTTTATTATGGTGACATTGGTTAACAAAATCCAGTAAGTTTTAAGTGTACAATTCAACAGTAATCCATATGTATTGCATTGTGTGTTCACCACCCATAGTTAGATTTCTTTCTTTCACTACATGTTTGACCCCTTATACCCCATCTCCTTCATCCTTTCCTCCCTCCCCTCTGGTAACCACTAGTCTATTGTCCATGTCCATGAGTCTTTGTTTGTTTGTTTGTTTTTTAAGATTGCACATATAAATGAGACAACATGGTATTTATCTTTCTCTGTCTGAATTACTTCACTTAGCATAATGCCCTTAAGGTCCATCCATGCTGTCACGAATGGCGAGATTCATTCTTTTAATGGTTGAATTCTTTTAATGGTTGTTTATGCATACACCACAATTTCGTTATCCATTCATCCATCAGTGGACATTTAGGTTCTTTCCATATCTTGGCTTTTGTAAATGATACTTGAATGAACATGGGGATGCATATATCTTTCTGACTTAGTGTTTTTGTTTTCTTCTGATAAACACCTAGAATTGGAATTGCTGGATCATACGGTAGTTCTATTTTTAATTTTTTGAGAAACCTCCATATTGTTTTCCATTGTAGCTGCACCAATTTACATTTCCACCAACAGTGCGTAAAGGTTCTTTTTTCACCACATTCTCACCAACACTTGTTATTTCTTATCTTTTTGATGACAGTCATTCTAATATGTGAGGTACTATCTCATTGCGGTTTTAATTTGCATTTCCCTGATGAATAGTGATGTTGAGCCTCTTTTCATGTACCTGTTGACCATCAGTATGTCTTTGGAAAAATGTCTATTTAGATCATCAACATTGTTTTAATGATTCCTTAAAATCCAGTCCTTTAGTTAGATCATAATTCTTTCAACTATTCATCTTCTGATGGGCATTTAGATTATTTTCAATGTTTATTACAATAACCACAATGATTATCTCTGTGCAAAAACTTTTTATGCACTTCAGGTTGTACCCTCAGGATGTATTCCCCAAAATGAAATTGCTGTGTCAGAGAGCATGGATGTATTAAGCTTTGGTATTTTCATTTTTAGCCTTCAAGAATTAGAATCCTTTCAGATGAACAATCCTTTTTCCATAATCCTGTACACCAAAAAGTACTGAAAATTAAAAGTATTTTCATATTTTACTTGACCTGTAATCACTCAGCAATAAAACTTGAGTAGAACTGATGTGAGGTGATTTACAGGTTTTATTTTCCCACATAGTGTGAATATTTATGTTTTGAAAAAATATTAATGTATTTGATTATGGGGTACTACTTCAGAATCCACTTAGATGGTTAGGTAATCATGCAGTATTTTACCATATTGCCTTTTGAAAATCCCAAGATATCTTATTTACAAAACATATCCAGGCTTAAGAGTTTCAGATGAGGATTGTGAACTTGTACTAGTAATGCTATAAGAATGTGCTGGATATGTTAATTAAAAAAAATATTTGCTGAAATTTTTATACTGGTGTTATGGGCTGAATCATGTTGAAGTCGTAGTCCCCAGTACCTCAGAATGTGACCATATTTGAAGATAGAGTTTTCAAAGAGGTGATTAAGATAAAATGAGGTCATTAGGGTAGGCACTAATCCAATATGATTGGTATCTTTATAAGAAGAGATTAGGGCACACTCAGAGGCAAAACCTTGTAAAGGCACAGAAAAAAGGCAGCCATCTATTAGCCAAGGAGAGAGGCCTCAGAAGAAACCAACCTGTGGATAACCTTAATCTCAGGATGTATAGCCTCTAGAAACCTGTGGATAACCTTAATCTCAGGACGTCTAGCCTCTAGAATTGTAAGAATAAATTTCTGTTGTTTAGGCCACTCAGTCTGTGGTATTTGGTTTTGGCGCCCTAGAAATTAATACAATGGTAACATATAAATTTTTTAATCACTAAAATCAGTAAAGTGTCTCCATTATGCAAAACACCAACCAACTAAACAAAATCCCCAAAATCAATCTTTTAAAATATGATGGGTGGTAAAATTGTTGCAATCACTTTTGCAAGTAGGCCAGTTCTTGTTAAACTCCTTGTTGATAGATCCTGTTGAGGAATTTAAAAACATCTCAGTACCTTAAGCTTGAAAGGGACCTTATTTGAGATAATAATTTTACCTCTTTTATTTTACATGAAAAAAGGAAGTGATTCACCTAAGTTTACCCATTGCATTACTGAGACATTGAAGACTAGGCCCTAGATCTCCTCTTGTATAATTTCCTCAATCATATTCCTCATGGTTTCTGGGCTTCTGAATCAAGGGCTCAGTTTCCAGAAGTGACATTTGCAAGAAGTACAGATGGTGCAGTGAGTTCAGAGACCACTGTAAATTGGGGTGATATAGTTAATCAGAAAGTGTGGGTTGGTGAAAGACTAATAGGATATCCGAGCTCTAATCCTGGCCTGTTCATTAAAGAAAAACCATTTAACCAGGACTCTAAATTCTTTGTCTTTGAAACAAAGGGATAGGCTAGTTGATGAGAATATTTGCATAGTACTTTGAGTCTACTTTACAAAATGCCTGGCATATAGTGCTAAAAATGTTATTTTATTTGAAATCACACAACCTCATAAATATAGATGCCATTTTGCAGATGAAGATGAGAATTACAGAAATTAAGCACAATTTCCAAGGTCCATCAGCGAAGGAACAGGGAAAGTAGGCTCAGAACCTGGGACTTCTGACTATGCTCTTTTCACTGTAGTACATTAAGAACTGTTTAGCTGTGAGATTATTGTTTTACAAGAATTTGGACTTGCTATGAATCTAGAAAGATGAGTAGAAACAGTTCAAAGAGAAGAGGTAAATATTTTATGCAGAAGTAAGGTCTGTGTGTGAAGGAAGCGTCTGGGAAGGTAATGAATTTCATTTGCAGTCTTCACCAGGAGGCAGCTTTCCTGCTGGGGAGTGGGGTGGGGAGGTAGGAAGTGCAGAAATCTTAGAATGTCATGCTAAGGAGTCTGAGAGCCTTAGCAAAATTCTTGATCAGAGTAGTGGCAAAATGTTACCGGCATTTTATTACTCTGGTTGTGGGTTATTGAATAGACTGGATGTGGGGGTTGGGCTGGAGCTTCAAAGATAAGTTAGATGGCTGTTGCTACAGTCTAGTATGTACAAAGTGAGGGCATCCAGTATGGTGAGGTAATTAATGAGACCTGGGAGAAAGGTATTAGTCAAAAGATAGCGTTTAGGGCATATGTAAACCGTTATTTTCAAGGGCTTACGAGTACTTTTTTTTTCTTTAAGCAGATGTTGTAAAGGCCTGAGAAGCAAAAGCAGCGCATTTGGTGTTAAAACCAGGGTTAGATCCCTGCTTTTATCTTCTAAATATGTAATATAAAGGAAGTCACCTAACCTCACTTGAGCCTCGGTTTCGTTTCCTCTAAATTAAGGACGTCAATCTCTACTTGGTAAAGCATTTGCGTGCATTAAACCATTTTAAGGCAGCTAGCAATGGCGCTATGTTGGTTCCCCTGTCTGGGACGAGTCTGGGTAGCCAAGTGCGGCACAGGCCGAGAAAGCGGTTCTACCTGGAGACCGCAGCCGGGTACTCTCGTCCCGAGCTGGGCAAACCTCCGAACGCCCGCCCATCCTGGACCAGGCATCCCGCGGGATGACTGAGCATCCCCGCCAGCCCCCGGAACAGACAGAGGGGTTCCGGAGCGTGTGGCAGCACCTTTCAGCCGGGGATGCCACGGGGAGGCAGGGGAAACTGGGCCGAGAGGCGGCGGCGGCAGTGCCAGAGGCTGCAGCGGTACCCCCACGCCGCCCGCGCCCGAACTCGCCGCGGGTGCTGGGCCCCGCTGGCCGCGTTTGAAGTCTCCGGCGCAGCCGCTGGTTGGCTAGCGCGGGTCACGTGCGCCCAGGCAGGAGTTTCCCCGACAGCTGGAGGCTGCGTGGGATCCGGAGGCTGCTCCTGAGCTCGGCGGTGCGGCCTTCCCCGCCCCCTCCCTCCCTCCTCCCCCGCCGCTGCCGCCCGGCTTATTATCCTTCTTATTGACAAACAGAGCGGCCGCGCCGGCGACTCTTGGCGTGTATCTGTAGCTAAACCATGGGAGACAAGAAGAGCCCCACCAGGTAACAGCGCCCGGGCCCCCGGGCCCGGACTGTGCAGGCGGCAGGGCC
>NW_006439717.1:6085188-6103910 GCF_000325575.1 Pteropus alecto
GGGGTCGGGGGTCGGGGCGGGGGTGGCCGCAGGGCCCGGACGCTGGGCGCGGCCTGCTGGTGACCCCGCGCGGCGTCGTGTCCGGGTTGTGTCCTGCAGGCCGAAGCGGCAGCCGAAGCCGTCCTCGGATGAGGGTTACTGGGACTGTAGCGTCTGCACCTTCCGGAACAGCGCCGAGGCCTTCAAGTGCATGATGTGCGATGTGCGGAAGGGCACCTCCACCCGGTGAGTCCCGGGCCTGCCCCGCACGCCACCGGCTGGCCTGGTCGCGGCACAGAGAACGCCCCTGCGGCTGCCGCCCCCTCCCGACACTCGCAGACCCCGCGGGAGGAGGCGAGACTGACGGGGTAGCCGCTATAGGAATTGGGTCACATTGATCGCGAACCAAGCGATGGTTTGCGGTGAGGGGTAATTGAAGAGACTAACGTTTTTTGCTGCCAAGAGAGAATAAATTATTTAAGGGAGGCATTAGCCCCTGCGATTTAATTCGTATTGCCACCCCTCTCCCTCCCATTCCGGATATAATAATGTTGGCTGCATTATTGTGTTAGTTTGTAGGAATCAGAGAAGAACCAAGAAATCCTGTATAGGAGCAAAAGATGTAATTTAATTTTGTTCCTCAAAAAAGTGATTATAGAACACAATAGATTTAACTTCCTTTTTTTAATATAGACGTCTGGAAGGGTCTGATCAAGGTTTTGTTTAGTGTTTTTATAATTTTCTAATATTTTACAAATAGTTGGAGGTGAGCCCAGTCACAGGGGCACATTTTCACTGAAAGTGTCTGAATAATTTTAGTTTGATCAAATGGTAATCTGTTAGACTATACAAATGAGATTAAATGCTCTCTGCCTATTTTCAGTCTATTTTATTATAAGCTTACAGTATAATGACAGTCTTTTAAAAACCACTTAACTGAATTAAGTGGATTAAAAATATCATCCAGGAAATTAAAAGTCAGTGACATTCTTGATCTGCCAGCACTCAATAACAGAGGTCCTTCACCTTTATAGGTAGACTTTAAATTAATTCATTATAATCCTGTGATTTGTAGTTTAATATTTAGATAACATTTCGATGTTACAAAGTCTCAGGAAATTATCACGAGTTCAAGTATATTAATGGGATATACTGTTGTTTTAAAAAAGGGCTACACAATATCGACATTAGATTTATATATTTAGTGGAAGTTAGATTTCAAAAAATTGATATCCAAATTTTTAAACACCACTTAGAGCATTTCATTAAAATTTTTAGATTGTAGAGATAGAAATGGTTGCCAGTAATTAAAAATTTTAAGATTTGCTTAGTGAAGCTAGCTGCTTTTGACATACCTGTCATTTTGTAAATCATAGTATACTCCTTGTATGTTAATTTTCATGCACAATGGATAAAATATATTGAGCATTTTTCATGGTATCCTTTAAAAAGCAAACTTTCCAACATCTACTAAATTCAAGGGAATGTAAAAGAGTATTCTCAAAAAGAGGACCTATTTGCTAAAATGAATGTGATAACAATTTTTGGACCCGTGATTTAAGTATTTTGAAAAGCAGAGTATCTTTATTTTTTCATGTCTATATAAGGTTGGATTTGGTTTAGATTATATTTGTATGTCTATGTTAGTACTTTGTACTTTTTTTAATGCTCAATAAGCATTTTTCAAGAAATTTGGTTTTTGGAGGCAGTAACTTGAAAATAGAGACAATTATTATAATCTTGATCTCTGGTACGATATTGTTGCTTTTTGTTGTTCCCTCTATTTTCTTGTAGCTATTAGAAAAATACTGAAACTAGAAGAGCCTATATGTTTATTTGCAGGGACAGCAAGGAAGGGGGGAAGCTGGTGTCCTACTCCACAGCCAGTCTTGGGGTTAGAGGAACCCTGAGAAATAGAGTAGGTGGTGGCAGCTCAGAAGAGGAGAAACAGGCCGAATACCTGGCACCTGGAAGAAGAAGGAATATAGTGCACAGGGGAGTTGGCCCAGGACAGAGAAGTGGGCCTAGCTTAAAAGAGGCCTGAGGCCCACATGGGGGCCCTGACACTTTTTACCAGTACATCTGAGCTCTTGTAGATCCAGTTTTTAGTGGATTACTTGAGGAGGACTCAGAGAAGCATTGTCATTTGGATTGAAACTGAAGAGGCTCTGGGCAACTCACCAGAAGTCTAAGGGACACTCTTTTCCTAAAAGTAAGTGTTCTACACTACGACCCTCTCAGCTTCTTCCTTCCTCTCACTGAATTGTCTCTTCTCTTTTGATGGCCATAAGTTAAACCTAAGAGCTCTAATTTCTCTGTTACCTGTTATATTTCTACCACTGTTTCTGAAATTCGGAGTGGAATCCATATTTGGATAGAACAATGGAACAAGGCATTGTTAATAGAGCAGATATCAATTGCACCACAAAATATTCCTCTTTCTATTAATGTTAGAAAAACAAGATTAAAGGACTGCGGAACACTATTGAGAAGCAAAAGTTTCAGTAGTTGGCAGAAGTAATTCTCTACAACTGACATGTTAAATTAGCAGTTAAGGTAATTGGAAGGATAAGTTTAGCGATTATCAAAGCAGGGACTGGATAGCTGCAGAGCAGAAGGATGGTTTGCTAATGACTTGTTTGCATGAGGACAGACAGGACTTGAATCCCTTGGGTCAGAATGACCTTTGAACTGATTCTCAGTCACCGAATGTGAGGCCAAATCTAAGCCAGCCCAGACATTTGAAAAATCTTTTCTTTTTAAACCTCCAGAGAAGATGAATCCATAGTTTCTCTTTAAAGTCTTTACTGTTCATTTTTTTTTTCCTTTAAAGAATATTTAGTTCAGATCCTTTATATCGCAACAGAAGATCATTTTGGAGGGGGGGGGCTGTATCCTTGGCGGATGATGTTTTTCTACAGAATAACTATGAAATGGAATGAAGTTATATTCATGGCAGTATTTCAAAACGGACATGATTTTTGAAGTAGCTTCAGTTCCTGAATTGATAAATTATATTGACATTTCTGTATTTGAATTTGTTTTGTACTTGTTGGCCTTAATTAGTTTAAATTTGATTAATCTTTCTCTCTTATTTTACCCAGAATCTAAATAACTAGCTAGATAGTTCCATGTACCTGAGGTTTTCTGCATTGTGCTTTTTTGTGAGTGAAAGATGATGAATGTCAGACTGACAGGAAAAATTTAAAAAAGAAAAAGCTACAGTGACAAATTGTTATCAAAGGTACTATATAGTCTCCATCTTTCTATCTCAAGTTCTTATAAGGCAATAATTGTCTCACATATAAGCTGAAGAAACTAAGAAATTAACCATTCTGAATTGTTAGAAAGTGAAATATTTAATAATAGTATGTGTATGAGGGTAGTACAATCAATGTATGATTATTGAGTTAGACTAGTATCTTATTGCCACTTTTTCATACAGGATGAAATTACTGCTTAATTCAGATAACATATTAAAAAATGATAATGATGAATTGTGATCTGAATGAGAAGCTATAAAACACCTAGTACATAGCAGCTTTCAAGCACAATTTAAGGTGTAACAGATAATGTTATATCTTCTCAGGGTAAATTGTAGTAGTTCCTTTAGGTTCCTCAGATATGTTAGAGAACGATGAAAAAGATTTTATATAGTAGAAAGAGCACTAGGTGTTGCACTAGGAGTCTGACCACCTGAGTTCTTATTTTAGCCACTTTAGTATTCAGCACTCAGCAATGTTTATTGAACATCTTATTTTATACAAGGGCTGAGCTAAGTACTGGACAGTGGTGAGCAAAATAGATGTTTCTTCTTTAAAATTTTATGATTTTGTCAAGTCAGAAACACTGAATTGTACTAAATTCTGTACATTATTACAGAATTAGTAAATATGCGTGAGCTAAAGAGGTGACATTGTCTTTTAAAAAAATAGTGTTTGTAACTAAACACAGTATTATGGTTAGAATCTGACTGTAAGAAGAATGAGTTATTTCGTCTATAAAATTGTCTTAAAATACATAAAATTCATATTTTGAAGAAACAAACTAGTTATTTGATAAAAATTGTCTCAGTATCATCGTTGTCCTGTCTTACGTGATAGGACACAAATTTCTATCAAATTTCTATCTTAATTTGAGATTTGGCACAGATTCTAGACAATTGGTGTAGGAATGGGGAAAAAATTGAGGACCATCTGAGTCAGTCAATTCTTTAGATATGCAGAGTTTCTAAGCTTCCTTTACCTTGCTGAAGAGCCTTTCCAGTTACCACATAGTTGTTCAGACTCCTTGTTCTGCTTGTTGGGTGGTTGGTTTTCCTCCTTATATCTTGAGTTAGAGTGTTAAGAGTAGTTACATGGGTTCATTGTTTACAGAGAAATTTTGAAAATGATTAGTATTTGGTAGTCTAGAGTAGTGGTTTTCCAAGTGTGATCTGAGGAACCCTGCAGTGGGGTCCCTGAGATCCTTTTACGGAGCCTGCGAAGTCCAGATTATTTTAATAATCATACTAAGATGTTATTTGCCTTTTTTACTGTCTTGACCCTTGCACTGGTGGTGCAGAGGCAGTGGTGGGTAAAACTGCTGGCGCCTTAGCATGGATCAAAATAGTGACACCAAATCGTTATATTCATTGTAATCTTCACCACCCTGCATGCATGCGTAATAAAAGCAATTTAAGAATATCTTTGATGATGCACTAGAAGTCACTAATTTTATGACATCTCATGTTTTAGTACATGTAAAACACTTTTGCTGCATACCAAAGTACAGTGGTTGATTCAAGGGAAAGCATCTGTGTGGTTTGAGCTGCAAGCAGAACTAGCTGCCTTTTCATAGAAAATCATTTTAACTTGAAAGAATGCTTGGCAAGCTATGGTTATTCAGACTTGGATATTTAGCAGATATTTTCTCCAAAATGAACATAGTGAGTCTGTCACTTCCAGGAAAACTGATGATATTTGTTGCCAGTGATAAAAATTGAGCTTTCAAGTGAAAATTAGAGATTTTGAAAACTTGTAACCACTAAAGTGAGCTTAAGAGCGTCCCAGAACTTTAAATGAGATCATGTGGTGATATCTATCATTGAATGTAGTTTCTGATATTTTATCATGAAATTGTCAGTATGTAGATCTCTTTAACTCAGTAACCCAGTTTTCCCCCCAAACCAGTGTATGACGTTACAAAACCATGTATGGATAATTCAGAGAACAAAATAAATTAATGGATTTTAAGGGAACACTATGAAAACTTCGTTGATGTGGTTTCAGATTTCACATGCAACTAACCTTTGGGAAACAGCTACTTGTGTTCTTTATGTTACTATCAAAGAATATCCACAATAATCTGAATAGGCTATTAAAATACTCCTTTTTTAACTACTGTTGTTTGTGGGAGTCCAGATAGTCTTCATATTCTTGAACCAAAACAGCATGTTGCAACAAATTGAATGCAGAAGTAGATATGACAATTCACGTGTCTTCTATTACACCAAATGTTGGAGGTTTGCAAAACTATACAAGTGCACTCTTCAAAATTATTTTTTCCCCAAAATTATTTTTGTTTTGGAAAATATAGGTTTTTTCCATAAAAAGGTTAATTATAGTATGTGATATACTTTTGTCAGTTTTTGAATGAATTAATATTTTTAAATTTTTTCTGTTTTTATTTCTAATGTAGTAACATCTCTTGACAGACTAGACCTACATTACAAAAAGCTCTTTTAACTTTTGAAAACGTAAAGAGATCATGAGACCAAAAGTTTATGAACTGCTAGTCTAGAATTTTACTAACTTGAGTTTCTACATACAACAGATTTCCTTCAATAGCATTCTTTTCCTTTCCTTTATCTTTTGTTGAGTAAGATCTCTCTGATAACCTAGTGGCCTAGTTATTAAACTCAGTGGCCTAATTTCAGTCTTCTTTCTAAGTCACCTCCACAATATTTGATGTTTGTAGCCCTTTTTTTTAAAACCAAAAATTCTTCTTTCTTGACATCTGTAACACTACTTTTTCTTAGTTTTCTTCGTGTGTCTCTGAAATCAATTTCTGCCTACCCAGACTTGGCTTCTTCTCTTTGTATGTGGCATAAACTTTATGTAACCTTACCTAGAAGCTAGAAATCATTGTCTCTACTTTGATTCCAAACCATGATCATCCCTCATGTCCAGTCTTTTTTCTGGATTGTCTCTCAGATCTGTCTTTTTTTCAGTTATGTAGATATAATTTAGAAGCTTATATCATTTTGCTCATGAGTTAATGGACAAATTATGCTGCTTCTTAGAATGCTGCTAGTGTTATCTTCAGCATTTTTTTTTTTTTGAAACCCATTTGATTATGTTGGTCCCTGTATTAAAAAAAAACAAACTTCCCAGTTGACTTCTCAGTAAAGGTCAAGTTTCTGAGCATGGTATTTATGGCTATAATCTATCCCTAAACTACCTTCCTCGCTTCATTTCAAACTCCCCTCCCCTCATATTGATTCAGTCACTGTATATATGTATAATTATTCCTAGAGAACTGCCAGATTGTAGTGTAATCGTCTAGATGTTTCTCTGTCCTTTTAGGCAAGGACTGCCTTTCTCACTTTGGTATCCCTAGAAGCTAGTAAAGTACCTGGAACATTGTAGGCATTTAAACTTCAGTTAATTTTTTTTTTTTTTTTAATTTGACTATTGCTATTTGATACTCGGCATTGCTTTTCCAGTAACTTTTAGATCTGTGTTTGCAAAAATATTATCAGACTATTTTGTCCATAATTTGTAGGTATATATTATTTTTTATTTTCAGAATTTTGCTTTAAATTTTGATGCATTATTTGATTAAAACAAATTCTGCAGTTAGACTAGTAACCGAGATAACTCTGAGTTTTAGTTTATCTTTAAACATTATTATGCACAATAATGTTACAACACAATATAATATGTGGTTATTTTTAAGATTAAATAAGAACATACTTAAAGAATTTAGCATATATCATTTTTTTCTATTACCATATTTTCTCATATTTTTTAAAAACTGCAAGTAGAAAATTTAATGTTCTCAATTTTGGAACATTTTTAGCTTTATTATTTTTTTTGTTAACATATAACATTAGTTTCATGTTTTAGCATTATTTCAAAAACGAATACCTTAGCATTTTTAAGGTATAACTTTGGAAAGTTTTGTTATTTTTATTATCTCATTTACACTGACTTGTTTAGGTCTTGTTATTTAGATTATTGAAATTTACATAGTATACCTAAAAATTCTAAGTATTTCTTGACTAAACTACTGAAGTCATGAAAGAGTACAGCATATTATGAAATATTTTATTTCTCAACTAAATTATAAGTTCTTTGTTGAATGATTTTTAAAGTTAACAGTTGACATGATGGGCCTATCAAAAATAAAATATACAAAAACTATAAGTAAACATAGATTTGTGGTATTTGAGATTGTTTTAATTGAAAAATAGTTTAGAATTCAGATTTTGCATTTGTTTGAACTGTACCAAGTTTAAATTAATGGAATGAATTAAATTTGTGTAATTAAAATGGAACTAATTTACCTTATGATTGAGATAGTATTTTCTATAAACTTGTTACTTTTAAAGTTTCAGTTATACAAATTAGCAGATACCTGACAACTATAGAAATTAAGCAGACATTAAGAAAATAATGGAATTGTCCTTCATCTTGTGCTTCTTTACTACAACTAATTGCCCAGAGTCAGACTAATAGGATTAGTTGCTGATATCTTTCTAGAATTTCATTATTATTTTGCTTGTCTAGTTAAACTGCTCATTCTTCAAGACCTGGCTCACATGTCTATTTCCTGTGATATTCTCCTAGGCCCTTTCCAAACTTGCTTTCTTTTGTGTGTTTTTTGTGCATACCTCTGATTGTGTTCTCCATCTAGCTTCAGCATTTCCTCATAAATCCAATATTGATTGTGTCTTTTTCATGAAGCTGAGTATACTTTTTCAGAGGACAAATTAACCAGAAAGGGGAGGATGGCTCTTTGGTTAGTGCTATGAGAATAACTGTATTATTCTTTGAGTAGTCCCTCGAAATCAACTTATAATGCTTACCTTTATTATATCATTTAGCACTTTATTATATCATTTAGCACATTATAGTTGTGTTACACATGTGCATTTACTTGTTATGCGTTCAGTTTCTAAGAGAAATAATCTTTTTCATAATCCTTTTCAAAAGTGCTTGACGAAGTTCTTGGGAAGTAATAGGTGTTCAATAAAGCTTTGTCAAAAGAGGAATATAGGTATTAGAAAGGACTATAGGTATTGAAAAAGTTGGAATTCTGACACAGGTTGTATAAGTCATTACTTGGAAAAGAACCCTCCTGTATATATGTGTGAATTATTGGAAGTAAATGATAGTGAACAAAATTCTAGAATTCTGCAAATACTTATTGGACACATAGTGTGTGCCAGGTTTATACTAGGATCATAGAATTGTGGATGATACCCAGTTCTAGCCTTCTGAGAGTTTGAATTCTACCAAAGAAGATAGATAATATTTGTTAATGAGTAAACAGAAAGTTTAAAATGAGTTTATTAGCATAGTCCTAGTTTTGGGAGAAGTCCTATGCTCAAATTAAGTATGAAATCAGTTATTGTGGCCATTATTAGGAAAGCACTTTTGATAAAATGTGTTTTAATATCTTGGCTAATTTCTAATTTGATGGATTACCTTTCTCCTAAGAAATTTCAGCCAAATGAAGCTGTCACTTCATTGGTGGGTAAAACCTCTTTCTCTCTTTGTGTATGTGTATATGTATGTATATGTAGATATGTATGCTTTTAAAAAATTACTGTTAATAGTTACATAATTAAGATTTCAGAAGACAAGTGATTACTTATGATAAATTTACATAGGATGTAATAGACTTAAATGTGTGTGTATGTATGTGTATGTATGTATATATTTATATATATATGTTTAGTACTTACTCATCTCAGAAACCACCTTTTTTGAGAATAAAATAGTTTTCTAATAGGACTTCATTATTAAATTTAATGCCTATTTCTTCAGCTATCTTATTAGTTATGTTGGCAGTGATCTTCAGTATGTCACTCAGGTTTTTTTTGTTTTTTTGTTTTTCTCCTCTTTAGAAAGCATTGCTGAAAAGACTAAATGAGTTAATTTTTTTAAAGCTCTTTCCACAGAGGCTGACATATAGAAAGAGCTCACTAAATGTTATCCATTACTGTTAAGTATGTGTTTGGAAGAATACACTAAGAAAGAGTATACTGCCAAATTAATTTTTAGTTACTATTGGTGGTTTCTGGGGGTAAGAATTCAGTAAAAGCAATATCTTTATCATTCATGTAGTGCTGTACTATATTCAGAATACTTTACTATATATCCATCCATTTGCTCTTCATACCACCCTATATGGATGAAAGGTCATCAAAGATGGTCATCTAGTTATAGACTTAGTGTTATCACCTAGATTGAAACTCAGGTTGTTTGGTTGATCTTTTCACCCTTAACATCTCTGATGGAGGTTTATAAAACTACCCTATTTGGGTAAAATGTTTCTTTGCTTATTCCAATGTCCTTCAAGGTTAGATATAGGGCCAGCATACTTGAGTAGAAAGATGAACATTCTGTGGGGTATCAAGTTTTTATTCTAGGATTTAATGAAACATTAGGTTTGTTTTTTTTTTTTGAAAGACATTTTCCTTAGATAATCATCTTTTATAGATTGTAATTTTAGTGGTATTATAAGTGTATAAAATATGTCAGTGACTTTGTAAATTATTCATTTAATATTTATTGAACACCCAAAATGTTTTGTTTATTGACTTTCATATTTGCTAAAATCTCTACCTTTTGAAATACGATCTGTGATAATCATTTGTTTTAAAAGATTTAGTAGGTGCTCCATTCTGTAACATTGTTTATTATGCGGAATTTCAGAGCTGGAAGGAACCTTTCAAGAACTTTCATAATGTTTAGTCATTTCCTGAGACGGACTAGTTTTTATTCAAACTTTAATGGTTGAGGGATAAGATGGTCTTCAGAGGGCAGATCTTGTTGTGCTTCCAATTTTCAGCTCAGTTTGGAGGATTCTTGTGACACTGTCTCTGCCAGGTAACATATAGCAATCCGGTGGGTAGAGGTCTTTTCTATTTGTTGAGACTCATGGCTCTTGCCTAGCTAGTATCCTCTTGACAAGTGAGAAACAGGCCTGGAAAGATTGTGACTTGTTCAAGGTCGATAGCTGGGTAGTGTCATATTCAGAGATTTGAATTTCCAGTTCTTTTTATTACCTTGTTGTGGTTGCAATTAAATTCGCTACCAAGTAACATCATAATGATTTCCTGTAAATTTCATCATATCTAGATCTAGTGTTGTACATTTTGATTACTTCTAACATTAAACTTTCTACTTATAATTAATATAAGAACTTAGGTTAAGTTCTGGGCTAATATAGTGAATGAAGAACAAAATACTGTCGATTATTTTATTTATGTTAACTAATATTTTTGAAGTACAAGTGTTAACAAACTTCATTTTGATGTCTTATAGTAACATTTTATTTTGCTGTATACCCTGACTTCTTTGATATCACAGTATTTCTTAGAAAAATTCCAGTAAATAGCATTTCCCTCTTTTGTTTGTGATATAAATATGGAGAATCAATAACAGTATAATTAATAACCAACCTGATTATACATGTGTATTTGAATGTGTGTGTATGATAAAAAGTATATACAGCCCTCTGGCAATTTTTAAACATGAGTCATCTTTACATGTTTTAGAGTCTGATCAGGGCACTTTGCACAATATCTTTTTTTGTTGTTGTTAAAGATATTGCCAGTTTATTTTTATTTATTTATTTATTAACACCTATAGCACCTGGTATTCCTAGGTGGTCTCTTCCTAGGTGGTCTCCTATCCAAGTACTAACCAGGCCCGACCCTGCGTAGCTTCCAAGATCAGACGAGATGTTCATGTTCAGGGTGGCCTGGCCATAGAAACAATATCTTACTTTGACCAGCTCTACAAGGAACAGTCAACCTACAACAGCAGCAAGTAGATAATATTTGATGCCAGAGAAATAGTTGCTCAAGAAGTAGAGCTCCAAGTGCATTTGCAGACTAGGCAAAGTTGTTTTGGTCTTCTTTCATTTTTTCCCCATCCCTGTTTGCTATTTATCTTTCATTTCCCCAGGGCTCAAAGTCTCTTCGCAAATGTTCATTTCTAGCCTACATTCTAAAATGTTCTGATTGCTTTATTCACTCCACCAACAGTTCTCTCTTTCTTAGAAAAATCTTTTCTGCTTTATGTAAATCTGAATAAAGTAATTCTTTCAAATGTAAATGTAAATAACCTGAGCATGATGGATAATGTTATTTTTTTCTTTATGATAATAAGTCTCTGATGATAAAAGTACTAAATGCTCATTGAAGATAACAAGAAATAAAAAAGTATGAGGAGGAAAATAGCTCCAGCCAGAGATGATAGCTACTTCTAAAATGTGTTTCCTTTCTCTTTTTTTACATGTAGATATTGCCATTTAAAAGTGGAAGTTCAGGTATCTCTCTTTAGAAGAATGGGAGAAAGGAGACTTTTAAAATCAATGGCCTCTCACTTCCCATGACTGCTTTCAACTTGCCTTGATCCTCTCTCTGTTCCAGTGTGTTTCACAAACACTGATGTTAGGGAAGTAGTCCCCAACCTTTTCGACACCAGGGTCCGGTGCTTCTATGAGAATCTAATGCCTGATGATCTGAGATGAAGCCGAGGTGGTGATGCTAGTGCTGGGGAGTGGCTGCAGATAGAGATGAAGTTTTGCTTGCTTGCCAGCCGCTCACCTCCTGCTGTGAGGCCTGCTTCCTAACAGGCCACAGATTGGTACCGGTCTGTGGCCCAGAGGTTGGGGACCCCTGTCCTAGGGAAAGCTCTTTGAACACAAGAAGTCAGAGTTTTGAAAATACTGCATTTCATATCTTCTTGAAGTTTAATAAATTAATAGTTCTGAGAATCCTTCCCAGAGAACTTGTTTTAAGCTTATTTAATCGATCAGTTCTCAATCTTATTTGACTAGGGAATGTTTTTTCTATTATAATATAGAATATGCTGGGACATATTGTGTTGTATGCTCTTGCTTTTAAAGTGTGATCCAAAGACCAATGGCATTGCATTATCTGGGTGTTTGTTAGAAATACAGAATCTCAGGCCCCACCGAGGACATACTGAGTCAGAACCTGCATTTTAACAGGATCCCTGGATTATTCATATGCACTTTAAATTTGAGAAGCCCTGCTCTGTTTTTTTTCAGGATAAGATAACAAGGTGGGCAAAGTTCTGAGGTATTTATTTCACTTGATCTGCTTGTTCCAAAGTGCTTCCCCCCCATTTTGTGTGTGTGCATGTACGTGTGTGCAGGCAGGCTGCGAGTACGAGTGTGGGTATACATGCATATACAGGCATGTGGGTATGTCTGTTTATGGTGTCCCTTCTCTGTTTGGCCAACACTTCCCCCATGAACTCTCATGTCCAAACATGCCTCCTCTATTAACACCTTCTAACTCTTATCCATGCTTTTGCTATCCATATACAACCATACATTCCTTCAACCGTACAGCTTATTCAGGGCTGGCTTTGAGAGTCCTCTTGTGAGAGAGCAAGTTGCAGGAAGTAAGGGAGTAGGAGGAGATGGGTTTGCCAGTTAGAGCCAAGTAACAAGTTTCCTGAGGTAGAAGAGAGCTAGCCTTTTCTCAGAGGGGTCCTGAGGTTTTGAACTGTGTTGACTGGAACCCTGACATCTAAGTGAATTGTTTCAGTGGCTGCCAGTAGGAGCAAACAGGTCGGGCTCCATGCTCCCTACTGCACTTCACCCAGGTCATTTATGATCTTACACATTTTATTTATTAGGATGTGTCATGATTTTTATTTCCCAAAGGTGTTTTGCTTTCAAAACATTTTTTGGAAATCACTGCCCTGTTCCATGCATTTAGCCTTCTGCCACTCAGAATCTTCTCTTCAGCACCGTCTGGGTTAATTGTGACTGAACTTTTAGCCTCACATTTCAAGTGTAATTGCTGATAATGAGTTTTGAATTTTAGTGGGGAGATTTGAAGCTTTCTCTCTTGAAAAGCCTTTTCTCCTTCCCTCCTTTTTTGTATCTTTACTTCCTTCTCACGCATCTTCTTACTTTGCTCTTTTTTTTTTTTAAGACCAAGACTGGTGAGGCCCAGAGTTACATAACCATTGATTAGATGAGTAATGAGCAATACAATTTACAGATGAAAAATGTTAATTTTATAATGTCATCAAATTGTGCTTTTTAATAAAGTTCACTAAGATTATTTCATTATATGAATGGTTGTCAAATTTGGTCAGTATTCCTTTGTCAGTATTCCAATTTTCCGTAAATAATGTCTCTGATCACACAGCATTTTTCTGTAACATTCTTTGGTAATTTACATTTTAACTCTAATCTTACCATCCTTTACATTTATAAGATTTCATTCATATTTTTAGTGCAGGAAAATATATCTAGTTTTATTTTTTCAGATACATAATTGTCTTATTAATTTTTCGTATATTCAGTATGATAAAGCAAAAAAAAAAAAGGAAAGAACTTCAATATTTAAGCATTTTCTACAATTATGTAGGTCTGGTGGTGAAGAGTTTGGACTCTGGAGTTCGACAATTTGATTTTAAATATTGGTCCCAGGTCCCACCACTTACAGGCTTTGTGACTCTGAAAGTGACTCAACTTTTTGAGTAAATTTTTTTCATTTGTAAAATGGAGATGATAATAACACCTACCTCATTGGTTTGTTGTGAGGATTAAATGAGATAATTCTTGGAAAGTACTTGGCACAGTGCCTGGTATGTAGTAAATCCTCAAATAATGTTAGCTAAATAATGTTAACAAGTGTTAATATAATTCAGATAGGAGTATAACAGTCCTTGTTGTCAAAGTGCGAGTTCTTTTGGGGTAGCTAACGAAACCAGAGCTTAAGAATAAGTGTTTTCTCCTAAGAAAGTAACGTTTCTACTGACTGCTTTAGGGATAATTTCATGCCCCCCCCCCCTTATTCATCACCCCTTCCTCTTCCCTTCCTTCCCCTCCCCTCCCCTTATGTGAGAGGGTGTGTGTCCTAGTAATCTGATATGTATGCACTGTCATGTAAAACATTTAGGCCTTACCAGTAAAAGTTCTGATGTCTTAAAAGTACTTCGGTAATGTAATAGTGGTGAGCAGTGTATATAGTCTTGAGAATTGAACTGTTAGGCTGCATTTTTTTACTACTTCCTGTAGTTAAAGAGTAAGTCTATTTTCAAGATTGGATTATCCAGAGAGTGTGATCATTATCTTTTTTTAGGTGGTGTCATCTTTTATTTTATCCTGTTTCTTCTGCCTCACCCTCTCCCATCCTCCCCAACTTTATTCTAATTCTTTATGATTGCTCAAGCATTTTTGCTTTCAAGAGGCATTCCTTTATCCCTAGGCCAGAATGAATGCCCTTTTAAATTATTCTTAAAGCATTCTGTGCAAAATGTGATGATCGTATTTATACAGTGTATTGAAAATATTTTGTTTTTGTTTCTCTTTCCTTCTCTGGACTGTATAATCTCCTTGGGTGTTGTACCATTGGTTCTGGAATCACATTTCAGTTTAAATCCCCACCTTGCCATTTATAGTTATATAACCATAGGGCTTTTTGGTGATGATTAAATGTGACAAACGATGTAAGGAACTTAGCATAGTTATTAATAATTAAGATAATAATTGTAAATAATATTAATAAAAATTCCCGGTGCTTGTCAGTATATCTTGCATAGGTATTGACAATGCTTAATTCAACTTCAAAGGCTCTTCGTCATTTATCTGATTCTGTTGCTGCTTTAAAGTGTTTTCCACTTCTTGATTTTAAGGAACATAAATATAATTTCATTTAATTTTATTTCATGAACCTGTGAGTTAGGTGGAGTATATTTAATTATGCTCATTTTACTTGATAGAAGAACTTATTTCAATTTAAGTTACCTTTACACTCAACTTTTTCAGCATTTTAAATGTTTTCTTTTGCCATCAATGCAATGCGTAGCTGAAATCACAACCGATAGAATTTTATCTTATGTTCTGCTTACTTGTTTGTTGAGTCTTAACTAGAGGCAAAGAAACCAGTTAGTGGAAGCCATTGCAACAGTGGTGGCCAAACAAGGATAATATCAGTGGGAGAGAGAAAAATGAATGGATTTTAGATATGTTTAGAAGGAAATTTATGAGACTTGATGGAAGGTTGAGTATGGCTGTGACAGGTAGGAAGTAGAGTTGGAGAGAGGGTAGAATCAAAAATGAATCCCAGACTCTGGCTTAATTAAATAGCTAGGTAAATGATGATACTTCTCACTGACATAGGGAATAGGAAGGACAGGTTTGGGGGAGGTAATAGTTCACTTTTAGATTTAATTTCAGCTATCTAAGGGAAATCTGAGAGAGGAGATCTATGAGGCAGTTGGATATGTGAGGCTTAAGTTTAAGAATGGGAACAAGGCTATAAATATTTATTGGGTAGTCATCAGTATACATGACCAAGTTGAAGACATGGGAGTGGTAAAACAGATCAGAGAGAGAATAGACTGCATAGCACGAGAAAAGAACCTAGGATAGAAACTTGAGAAAAATCACTACTTTTTTTGTGGTTGTAGAAGAAGAGCATCCCATAAAGAAAAAAATAGAGGAGAAATAAAAATGAAATATGGAGTAAGAAACCCAGAAAAGTGTAATGTTATAGAAACAGGGAAGAGAATGTTTTCAAAAGGATGGAATGTGATCAGCCATGTCACATGGCCTTTACTTTCATCAGACAATCTTAATTTTTCCCTTTTGTTCTATGTAATGTTTATTTTAACAACTGTGGCATTAAAATTTATATTTTAAGTTGTAACAAGATAATAATCCTGCATGGTTCTTACTGAGTTTTTTCATGATAGTTACAACAGGTTTGAATTATATCTATAGGTTAAATAGAAAGATTAATATTAGTAGTTCAGGAGATGAGTAAAATTAGGATAATATCTAACTTTGTCAAGTAAGAGAGCTTTAATTATCTAGTAGAATCTATCATTAAGCTTGTACTTCTACAGGCTGATAATAGCTACCCAATTAAAAATTGGGTCCATCTTGGTGTTAATAATTTCTTAGTGATAAGTAAATGTATTTGAAGTCTCTAGGTAATTGCATGGTTAATTCTGAGGGAAATGTATGGTTTGAAGAGGCCTTTATCTTTTGTTTTTAGGAAGAATGAATCATAGCACTCTTTATTTGTCAGCTAACCAAGCAGATCATAGCATTTTCTATAAAACTATTTGGTCTGTAAAATGATAGTCATCTGTGGAGTACATTGGATTTGATATGATTCGTGATTCATATTTTGTGAGTGTGGAAACAAAGTTATTAGAACATAGGCAGTATTTTGAAAACTCACTGTACTTGACTATTAAAATTTATTATATTAGAAAAATTTGTTATTTTATAAAATTGGTTTGTAATGAGAAATATGCATGTAATATCTTAGAAATAGTTATTAAGAATTGGTTTGAAAACCAGTGCAAGACTTAGAATCTGGTGAAATTAATTTTAATATTATAATCAGAAAATATCAGAAAAAGAATGTAATTAAAGGTTAGACTTCCTTATTATGTTGACAGATTGTGGCATTTTTGTGTAATAACTTGGATACTAACTATAGTTAGTGTATAAAGGGCTACATATAATGTTCCTGACATTTTAGAGTAAAATCAGGGAAATGTTTCCTTGCACTAGAAAATAATAAGAATACATATATGATTTTAAGATATATGATTTATAAAATGTGGTGCTTAATTAAGGGACCGGGCTATCTGTCACATTAGGATGATCAAGTGTTGGAAGATCAATTAATATGATTAAGGTATCCTTAGGAAGAACGACTGGAATATAAAATTATATAAAGCAAAAACCACGTAGTATTATGACACGGGACAATTGGTTGATGTTTACGAAAGTACAAGAGGTGGTAGAAAGTGAGAGATGCTATTTGAAGACTCTTGGAAAATTGCATGGTTAATTCTGAGTATCACTAGAATGGGTTGTAATAATGTAGGCTTCTTTATATCTTTATTTAGCTATATCTTAAGACCATTCATTTTTAAAAAAGCTAATAGATACAGCAACCAATTTCCAGGGCTGCTGCACACTTAGACTGTGTTCATTATGCAAATATTTGGCCCTGTCTAAGTACCTTGATATTGGGAAAGAAGTGTCCTAGAAGGTGGCATCTGATTTATCAATAAGTTTGGTGAGAGTGGTTAGTAAAATTCAGTCATTGAGTTTTACCTGCTTTAGTTTAAGATTGAATTTTTGGGTGTAAAAACCAAGAGCGAAGTTCAGAATTGGACCCCTACCCATTAACTCATAGATACTATTTTCCTGTGAGTTCCCTTTTCGGCAGCTAATTGACATTTGCTTTGCCACTTTTAGCTTAATACAAATTACTTTATATATTAGCTTTCTGTATTAGTTATCTATTGCTGAGTAACAGATGACCCCAAAACTTAGTGGTTGAAAACAATAAGTATTTACTCTCTCTCTCTCTTTTTTTTTTTTGTCAAGTATTCAGAAGCAGCTTAGCAGGTAGTTCTGGCTAGGGTCTGTCAGGCACAACTGAGGGAGTATCCAAGCTCACTCATGTGGCTGTCAGCAGGCCTTAGAACATTGCTTCCAAGTTACTCACATGACTATCGGCAGGCTTCAGGACTGGCTGTTGGCCAGAGACATCTATTTCTTGGCTATGTGGGTCTCTCCAGGGGGACTGCTGAAAACAAGGCAGTTTGCTTACCCCAAAGTGAGAGCCATCAAAACAAAAACTACAGTCTTTTTATAACTGAATGTAGGGAGTGACATCCTATTATTTTTGCCAAATTCTGTTCCTTAGAAATGAGTCACTAAATTCAGCCCATATTCAGAGGGAGGAGATTACAGAAGGGCATACATATCAGGAGGTGAGATCATTGTGGACCATCTTAGAGGCAGCCCATCACACTGTTTTTTAAAGTTTAAAACATTTTGTTGTTGCAGAATTCTTTCTTGAAAGTGAGGTGTATGGGGGAAACCCAAAATATACAATAGATAAAGGAGAGTTGTTCTTTCCAGAGCAAGGGTTCTAGGGAACTAGAGCTTACCTGCCAGCTATTAACAGTTCGACTGTTAATAGCTGGAATGTTTTATTAATTGTTTTCAAATTATATGTATTTTTTTTTTAAATAATGAGTTTATAGCTCTTTGCAATTCAGTTTTGATACTAACCTGTTTTTATAGCTCTTTTCTTTTATGTTGCAAATCATGATTCCTAATCAATAACATTAGTTATTTTCTTTATCTTGCAATATGAAGAATATAGTTTCAAGGTAATAGTACCAAAATTAGTACAAACGATAAAGCTGAGTGAAGTTTAGAATTTTTTTATAGTTCTTTAATCCTTAGACCATACCCTCTAAAGATGTTATAAATCATTTGAAAATAATTCCATTTCTGAGTGGTTATGTTAATAGTGATATATGGTTAGATTCAGGCATTATTTCTAGACAATTTACTTACATTAACTTAGTTAATCCTTACAAGTGCCCTGTGAAGTAGGTTCTGTCATTATCTCTATTTTACAGATGAATATAGTTTTTGCCATCTTTATTTAGGTTGATTTTGCATTAACAGGAAAATAGTACTGTTTTTGT
>NW_006439717.1:6103951-6113614 GCF_000325575.1 Pteropus alecto
TAGTATATAATTGAGGGGAAGGAAAATTTTGATTAGGAAATGGGATGGTATTTATAATTTGGGGACCCTGATGGTAGTATCTCATGGGACTGAAAAGGGAGATAAGGCACAATAGACCTCAAATTTTTATCAAATGTATTAAAAAAAAAGATAAAGTACCAATCTTCTAATTTTTGTTTATAACTGCTAGTCAATATAGAACCTTTTCCCCTTTGTATGATAATGAGAGGGAGGGTCTAGAAAAAAAAAGATAAAGTGAGAGTCTTAAATATGTGTGAATATGTGTATAATATTAAATTTTATTATACTGTTACAGGATTCCAACCCCAAGATTTACCCTGAACAACTCTCCATAACCATAATTCCTTACATTAGATTTTTAAATCTTAATGAAAATTAGAAAATAGCGTACCTGGAATAATCACAACCAGTTGTAATTTAAGTTACTTCTTGCCAAAATATAATGTCCAAACCAGTAGGTAGTAGTGGAAGTGAGAGTTAGCTACCAAATTGTTTTCTGAGCAGTTTTTTCATAAATTCAGATTGATTTGATGGAATAGACTTTAATTAGTAAAATGCTTGATTTGGTTCTTGATTACTAAGGAGTATGGGTACCTTTTTGTGGATGAGTGTTATAATTACTAGAGTTTACACAGGATACTTTTGCTAATTTTTGGAATTTATTTTCTGAGGTATTCTAATAAAATTTATATTAGTTGAGCTTATGGCATGATAACAACAAACATGACTTTCAATGCTGGTCCCTTTTGGTTACCTTAAAATATTTTTAAGGTATTTTAATTCATTTATATTTTAAATTTTTTTTAAATTCATGTGATTCTCTTTTAAAATTGTAAGATGAGTTTAAACGGAGACTGCATTAGCTATAAATATTATTTGGTAATTATTACTTACTTCTTAATGACATCTTTTATACTAGCTTATACCATAAGGATAAAATAATTGCATTATTGTTCCTGTGTCTATTTTATCAAATCAAACATGTAGGACTTTTGTGCTATGTATTTGCTCACTCACTCTTCAGAGAATAGAAGTTAACTAGGAATTTAGTTAACTAGAAAAATTAACTAGAGGACCTTTTGGTATTTATCTCTGTATTACAGATAGAAATGGAGGTCTGTATCGTGCCCCTGTTTGAATGAATGAGTCATTTAAAAATGAATGCATTAATTACTGTTATTTTTTTTTAAAAACAAGATCGAAATGTAAGATTTTTGTTAGAAATACCTTTAAATTTGTTTTTATTGAATAATTATTTTATACATATTTTATCCTATTTACTCTTAAAGGAAAAGGTATACATTATTTTTGTTTCCATAGAGTGAAGAATCATGAAACTATAGTATTTTTTAAAGTAGAGGATGATTATTTAGTACTATTATGGTAAAAAGGAGGAGTATTACTGAAACATATTTTTATCTTTAACAGGAGCTAGTATTTGAAGTCATCACTGCCGTAGCACATTAAAATGAACATTTATCTAATTACTATGTATTAGTAATTAGTAATAGGATATTTTCACGTGAGCTTGAAGGTAAAGTTCTGTTGAGACTTTTTTCTTATGTTAGAAACCCCCCCTTTTTTTAAATGACAGGTCCATTTTTAGGCAATTATTTAAAAAGTATAATAGTTAATCAAAAATATTACTATACTACTTAGAGTATGTAAATTAAAATCAGCATTTTTACTTACTCATGGCCTGGCATACTTTTATATGTGTGTGGTTGGTTTGTTATAGGTGGTAAATGGGTATTTTAAAGACTGAGTGCTAAATGCAAATTGTGTTGACACTTTTTTTCTGAAGTCTTGCTGTAGTGTTAATTGTTAACCCACTGTTGTGGCCTTTACACCAAAATTGAGTGAATGTTAATGACAATGGCAAGTTAAGAAATGACATATTTTGATCAACTATTGTCCTTGTACTAATATTGAAAATGATGGTGTTTTAGTGAAATGGAATAGTCTGATCGCTGATATTTTTGTATATTCAAGTTAGCTGCCATTGTAGTGGAAAGTTAAAAATGAAATCTTTCAAATAATTTTCTTTTGCTTGTGTTTCTGATAATACCACAAGTTTTTGTTGACATTGTGGTTAGCACATTCTTTCTGTATTTACTTTGCTGTACACATATGTAGTTATCTGGTGAATTTACAATCCTTTCCCTATAGTTCTACATGTATTATAATCTCAAATAAAATTAAATAATCTTCTTATTCTGATAGAGAAGAAAAAGCTGGATCACTTACCAGTAACTGGAGTTCTCCTATTGGGTAATCTCCACAGATCCACATTCTTTGAAGTTATTGTGAATGCCTCGAGGACCAAGGAACCGTTGAAATTTCCAATTTCAGGAAGGTAAGCAAGTGCACTGAAGCATGTCTCTAGCATCTCCTAAATCCCCTCCCCTCAGCTTTCTTACATATACGTCTGTACTGCATGCCCCCTCAGTTCCAGTGGATGCCCATCAGGAAGAGTCTCATGCTGGACAGAAGGGCAAGAGAGGTGGATCTGTGAGGGAAAAGACCCAATAGGATAACTCAAGTTACTGGTAAGTAATCTAGTTTTCGCAAATTTGAGATTTGTTTTTCACATTTCTTTAGAAGGAGTTCATTTAATTACAAGAAAGGAAGTTGTTTGCAATAGCTTCTTTTAGTTTGTTTGACAAGGGTTATGGAATTTATTGTATGGATTATAAATACCTAGTTCTTAATCAGTGTATGAGTAAATGTGACATTAGTTTCAGTGTATCATTTACATAATAGCTGTTTATAAAAATTATGTTTATTTCCTTATGGTAAATAGTGTAAATGTCCCAAAGCAATTTAAGGAAGCTCTGTGTTGAATTATTTTTAAGTTCCTTTATTTGTGATGTTGCTTTTATTGAAGTAAATACTTGCACTATAAAATTTACGTTTATGCCAATTTTGGCCAAATTCTTTTGGCATAGTATTGAACAGCAAGAATATTATGTTAATTTTATATTAATTGACTAGCACTTCTTACTGACATAGTTTTCAGTGTACCTTTTAACTTCATTGAAGGTATATTTGGAAAATAATTCAGAGCGTGTTGCAATTATATTTACCACTTCTTTGTTTATACTGGATAGGCTTATTGGTATGAAGGGTGGCACAGTTGATTCAGTGTGTGCTCTCTGGTTCCTCAGGTACCAGATAATTTATTGAGCTGGCATGTAAATGTTAGAATTGGATAGAGTTCCTTGCTTCTGATTTCTCTCTCTCTCATTCTGCCTTGTTACCAAGTTATTTCTAACAGTGCACTTTTAGGCCATAAAGGGCCTGTAGTGGTGCCCTGCTCTACTGTTCTATAAAGTTTTCATCCGTTTGCTGGATACTTAAGGCCTCATAATCCAATCTCATCCAATTTTCTAGCCCTAATTTCTTTATTTTGGAACTTTTATTTTGGTCTTACCTAAACACTTGTCATATTTATATTTTGGTTTGTGCTTTTCCATTTTCTTGAAATGACCTTCTTTCCATTCTACTTTTTAATTATTATTTTTTATTTTTAAAGCCTACAGCCCCAGGTATTCCTAGGTGGTATAAAATCCAAGTACTAACCAGGCCTGACCCTGCTTAGCTTTCGAGATCAGATGAGATCAGGCTTGTTCAGGGTGGCATGGCTGTAGTCTCAATTCTACTTTTCTATGCTTTAAGGTTGAAGTTAAGTTCTACTCCTTACATAAATCCTTTTATGCTAGTATCTCGTTGTTAACAATCTCTATTTCAATCAGTGGAAACATGTTGCTTTGAGGATTCAATTAATTAATTCATGGAATATACTTAGTGCCTGGAGGCACATACTAGACACTTTTGTTAGCTATTATTTGATTGTAGATTTATCTTAAAACATTTCTGTGATTAAATGTAATTCTTATCAGTATGACATAGTTTAGCCTCTAAATATAAACTTCAGGTTTTATTGCTATTTCTTTTGACATAAAACTGTTATGTTAAGCTGATTTGTTTGGTCTTTGAGAGTAGGGATAGGATTTTATTGTTCTTCATCTTATTCCTGACATCAGAGACTGAAATTAAATTGTGTTCACTGAAAAAATTTGTTTTTCATATAGATACACAAATATACTTATCATTTTTTACATTTATAAAACAGGTTTTTTTGGCTTATTAATCCTGTTTGTACTGTATGTTTTTCTTGAGAATAATTTTTTTCTTTAAGACTAGTATAGTGAAATTATAATTGCTTAGTACAGTATAAACTTCTATGGCACATTACTATGGAGTGTGCGGTTTTAATAGTGTTAATTAGATCGGCTTTACTTTAAGACTGCATAGTGTTAGAAAACAAACTGGAAATTCAGTGTACTTAATTTTTTGAGGTTTGACACTCTTAGAAGATCATTGCTTGATTTTTAGAAATGTTTGCATTTAAGTATACCTTTCTGATGAAGCAGTAAATGAAATCTATTTTCAAGGTCATCGAAGAAAGAAATCTCTTTGACAGATCTAGTGTCATTTATAAATAATCACCAGAGAACCAATTCAGATCCAATTAGACAAGCCAAGATAAAGAACATTTAGTCAGTTGACTTAAGTACTTGTTTTCAGTCTGTTTTCACATGTCCATGTAAGAGACTGTTCAATCTCATGGTTTCTTTGATGTGATAATAGTATGATGGTTATATTGAGAATGCCCTTATTCTTTAGAGATCTGTGCTGAAATATTTAGAAGGGATGTATCGTAATGGATTCAGGAATGGGCTCAGAAAAGAAAATATGGGTATTTGGATGTGATGTGTGTATGAATATGTAGAGAGATAAAAAGAAAGATAAAGCAGATGTGGCAAATGATAATTTGAACCTAGGTGAAGGATGTATAGGTGTACATTGACTTTCAACTTTTCTGTGGCTTTGATATTTTTCAAAAACAAGGTTGGGGAGAAAGTATTTTAAAAAGAATTTTACTGTGCTTCACTTTCTCTAATTCTAAAATGGGAATAATAGAACTTGTTCTTTCCATGCCTTGATACAGGTTGGCACAGAGGGACAACATTTGGTAGATAGAATAGCAGTAAAGAGAATTTTTAAGAAGAGTTTTTTCTTTTTTCCTTCTTTTGACATTAAAGAAGAGTTTTATAATGGTGAACTTTTCAAAGAACATTTCACCTAAAAGTGTATTAGTTTAAAATATGTCTATTCCCTTTTTTTATTCAGAGCATATTGTATTATAAGTGAACAAGAACAATCAAACAGGTATATATATATAGATATGTAACGTAACCAATTGAAATCCTGAAAATGAAATTATATCAAGTTATAACTCAATGGCCATAATAGAAGATTAGACGTAGTTGAAGAGAGAATTTATTAATTTAAGATAAAACTGATAATTCAGGACACAGCACAGGGAGATAAAGAGATGAAAAATATGAAACAAAAGCTAAGACACCTAGAAGGAAGATTAAAAAGCTCCAAACGAATGTCTCATTAAGAGTTCCAGAAGAGAGGACACAGAGAATGGTAGAAAAGCAATATCGAAGAAAAAAATGACTAAGAATTTTCAATAATTAAAAAAATAGTGGAAATTATGAAATAATTAAAGCTGAATAACAATAAAACGTTGTACCAAAACTTGAGGTATACAAGAGAATTGGTGCTTAAGAATAAATTTACAACCATAATTGCACATATTAGGTTGAAAGAAAACAAATGAACCGCATATTTAACTCAAAAAAAATAAAAAAAAAGTAAAACTAAAGAAAGGAGATAAAAATAAAGAGAATTTGGTGAGATAGAAAATAATCAACAATAAAAACAATAGTGATATTCAAATCACAGCTGGTTCTTTTCAGTCGGGTAAGTTCTGAAAATACTCATCAAGAAACAGATGACAAACAAAACTTAAAAATGGAATATAATTACAAGTACACTTGTAATTTTAAAATATCACAGGAAATCACTGTTAATTTATATCTTTTTAAACTTTTAAAACCAGGTGAAATGGTCAGTTTTCCTGGAAGAAAATCATTCCAAAATAGACTGTGCAAGGAAAAGAAAATCCGAAGAAACTAAAAACCATTTAAGAAATTAAAGCTGTAATAAATTTCTCCAAGAAGAAATTTTTAATTATAAAATTTTAATTATAGCAATTTTCTTAAGCTATAAGTCACAAACCATGCCATTTACCCTTTTAAAATGTAGAATTTAGTAATTTCTAGTATTTTTACAGAGTTACGCAACCATTACCACAGTCAATTTTAGAATATTTCATCAACCCAGAAAGAAAGTCTGCACCGATTAGCACTCAATCCCAATTCTCCCCAAACTTTCCAGCCTTAGGCAGCCACTAGTCCACTCTCTGTTTCTATTTATTTGCCTATTCTAGACATTTCATATAAATGGAATCATTCATTATGCGGCCTTTTTTGATTTACTTCTTTCACTTAGCATAATATTTTTTAAGGTCCAATCATGTTTTATATGTATCTGTATTCTTTTTTTTTTTTTTTTAAGTTTATTGGGGTAACTTTGGTTAATACAATTATGTAATTTTTGGGTGTACATTAATATTTGATATCTATATATTCTATTGTGTGGTTACCACCCAGAGTCCAGTTTCCTTCAGCTACCATATATTTGATCCCCTTTACCCACTTCACCCTCCCCCAATCCCCCTATATTTGACCCCTTTTACCCTGTCTACCTCTTTCCTCCTTTCCTACCCACTACCCTCTGGTAACCACTAGTCCATTGTCCATGTCCCTGAGTCTCTGTCCTGTTCATTTGTGGCTTTTAGGTTTATATCCCACATGTAAGTGATATCATGTGATTGTCAACCTTTTTCAGTCTGGCTTATTTTGCTTAGCATAATTATCTCGAGGTCTATCCATGTTGTCGCAAATGGCAGTATTTCATCTCTTCTTATGGCTGAGTAATATTCTATTGTATATGTGTACCACTGTGCAAATATCTTTTTGGATATGGGTTTTCAAGTCTTTGGGGTAAATACCCAGTAGAGGGATTGCTAGATCATATGGTAGATCAATTCTTAGTTTTTTGAGGAACCTCCATACTGTTTTCCATAGTGGCTGTACCAATTTGCAGTCCCACCAGCAGTGTATGAGGGTTCTTTTTCTCCGCATCCTCTACAACATTTGTTACTACTTGTTCTGTTGATTAGAGCTATTCTAACAAGTGTGAGATGGTATCTCATTGTGGTTTTGATTTGTATTTCTCTAATAGCTAGTGATGTTGAGCATCTTTTCAAATGTTTTTGGCCATTTGTATGTCCTCTAGGGAGAAGGTCCTCTGCCCATTTTTGATTGGATCGTTTGTTTTTTGTTATTATTGAGTTGTACACTTCATTCTTTTTTATGGCCAAATAATATTTCATTGTATGGATAATACCATATTTTGTTTATCCATTCAGTAGCTGATGGATATTTGGATTATTTTCCATGTTTTGCCTATTATGAATAGTCCTATCAACGTGTATGTACAAGTTTTTGTGAGGATGTATGTTT
This sequence comes from Pteropus alecto, assembly GCF_000325575.1. Classification (NCBI taxonomy): domain Eukaryota; kingdom Metazoa; phylum Chordata; class Mammalia; order Chiroptera; family Pteropodidae; genus Pteropus; species Pteropus alecto. Next base: position 6,111,478 of record NW_006439717.1, read on the forward strand.
TCATTTCTCTTGGGTATATATGTAGGAGTGGAATTTCCAGGTCACATGGTAACTTTACATTTAAGCTTTTGAGGAACTGCCAGCCTGTTTTCTAAAGTGGCTGCACCATTTTATTTTACCAGCATCAATGTGTGAGTGCTCCAGTTTTTCCACATTCTCACCAACACTTTCATTATCAACTGTAGATAGCCATCCTCAATGGTGTGAAGTGGTATAAGAAGGAATAGTATTAATTGTGATATTTATAACCATAATTTCAGATATACTTTTGGGGAACAGATAATCCCAATTTTATACAAACTGAGCCAGATAATAGAAAAAAAAGGGAAAGCTACTTTTCTCGTTTCCTGGGCAAGTTTAGCCTCAAAACCTCAATTGGCACGAATATACAAGGGAAAATATATTGCATTCAATCTCATTTATGAATAGAGTCATAAAGATTATAATTATGATGAGAATGTAAGGATAGTTCAGTATTTGAAAATCATGTCAATGTACTTTGATAATGTAATAAGATTTAAGGAATAAAAAATCTTGAAAGATTCAGTGAAAGTATGTAGTAAAACTCAATACCCACTGATGTCTTTTTTGAAAAGTAACCCTCAAACCATTAAGAAAATTGAACTTGTTTCTTCCAGTAAAGGCTGTCTTTCAAACAAGAAGCATCACGCTTAACAGTGAAACCTGAGAAACATTCCCATTAAAATTAAGAACAGACAAATATATCTGTACAAGCAGGATAAGAAAAAAAGAAATAAAATCCAAAAGTATTGGAAAGGAAGAAAAATGAGATGAACATATCCCTGTGAAGTTTTTTAAAAAATCAACTGACTATTAATAAGAAAATTCAGTGTTTCTGGATTTAAAAATTACTTCTTTGCAATTTATATGTAGTTTCAGACATATCTCCATAGGATTTTTTAATGTATGTTGAAAATGACTTTCACATATAAAAGTAAAGAAAGACATAAGAATAACTGAGACAGTTCTAAAAGAAGAAAAAGAATGAGGAGGGACTTGTGTTGATGGATATCAAGACTGATTTTTAAATTATGCTATTTAGAATGGAATATTACATAGCAATGAAAAAAAATTGCTGCACACAACATGGAGTGAATCTCCCAGACTTAATGTTGACCAAAAGAAGTGAGACAAAAGATTATATATTGTATAATTTCATTTATAGGAAGCTCAAAAACAGGTGGAACTAATCTATGGTGATAGAGATCAGAACAGTGGTTATCTTGGAAGCATGGTACTAATTGGCAAGAGGTATTAACATTCTGGAGCATGAGAAATGTTAATTTCTTGGTTTGGATTGGATCACAAAGGGGTATTATACATATGTAAAACTCGAGCCGTCTATAGTATTTTCATACTTTATATAAATTGTACCTCAATAAAAATAAAATAAAAACTTATGGCATTTAAAGACTATAGTCAATATAGAAGACAGATAAATATAATAGAATAGAGAGTTCAGAAGTGGATCCATATTTGAGAACTTGGTAGTGCTAGAGATGGCATTTTCTGTTAGCAGGGAAAGAAAGTGTGAACTACTGAATTGGTTTTCTATATGGAGCGGAGTGGGGGGATTAGATCTGTACTTCACACCATATGCAGAAATAAATTCCAGTTGAATTAAACACTGAAAGAGGAAAACTTTTTTTAAAAAAGGAAAATATAAAAGAATATATGTCTTTAGGATATGTAAGGCCTTCTTTAACAAGTCAAGAAGATTGAACCATTTGAATAACTCAAAAAGAAAAACTCAGATGTAATAAATACTACATAAACCAAACTAAAAGTGGCACAACTGGGAGATATATGCACTGTCTGTATATCTAGTGGATTTGTGTCCAGAATATATAAATATCAAAAGAAGAAGAAGACAACACAAATACAAATACAATGAACAGTGGATATTAGCAGTTTGCAGCAGAGGAAACTGGAAATTGGAATGGCTAATGAACTGAGAAGATGCTTTAGTCTCATTTGCAAGGAAATGCAGTTAAAAACTTACAAGCCATCAGTTTTCACTCATTAGATTGCAAAACTCAGGATTGGGTAAGTGTTGCACAATTGAAAATGTGTATACCCTAGTATCCATCAATTACTATTCAGGGTATTAGTGTAG
>NW_006439717.1:6113709-6147956 GCF_000325575.1 Pteropus alecto
ATTTACGCATATGCCCAGCAGGATTTGTACAGGGATATTCGTTTAGAATATCTAAATGTCTCTCAATAGGAAGCAGAGATAAATAAGATATAAAATAGTTCTATAATGGAGAATTACCTAGATCTGTGTTCCAATGATTATCATTGGTGATTTTTTCTTTTTTTACTTTAAGAAACAAATTGTACTGTCTATACTCCGAGATTATTTTAAGTATTTTATAAATGTTAACTATTTTAGTCCTCCTAAAAACTCAGAAATAAGCACTATCATTTATCATTATCTCCATTTTACATATGAGAATAATGAACCATAGAGGGTTAAATAACCTGCCTACTCTCATAGGTAGAAAATAGCAGAGCTGGGATTCAAAGCTAGAATCTGAATCTCAGTTGCCTGGCTCCAGAATCCACTATGTTGCTTTTTGATACATATAAATATGGAGAGATTTCATAGATGTAAGGAAGTTTGTTGCAGAATGATGTGTACAATGTGATCTCATTTACACCAAATTCATGGTAGTGGTTACCTTGGGTGGGGTTGGGAGGTGAGGGAGATCTAGTGATAGTAGTGAAAGGAAACTAGTTCATGGAACTGCATATTCCTTAAAGAATATGTATATTACTTTGTAGCTTTTAAACACCTACATTTAATGTATGTGTATGCTTATTTTTGCAAAAAGAAACACTGGAAATTGACCTTTATTGTTTTAATCTTTATTTATTCGTGATACTATTTTATAGTAGAAAAAGAAAGTAGCAGTTGCCCTAGCACAATGGCTGTAATCTAATCTAGCTTTGAGATAATAGCAGATGAGCACCAGGCACTGATTCAGGTGCTGGGTATAGGGAGGCAAATAGGTTTAATCTTCTGTCTTTAAGGAGTTTAGAGTTTTACAAGGAAAGAGATAAGAAACATAATTTTAATTCAGTATATTAAGTGCAAATTTCTTCCCTGTTTCTCTATCCTCACCCCTTTCCCTCCAGATACAATAGGAGAAAGAGAAATATCTTGATTTGAGCATGGGAAACAGGCAATGAAATAGCAGTGGCGAACTTATTGCTTATTCTTTTACAAAACTATTGGAGAATAAACCTATAATGGTCAGAGGTTGTCGCTTGTTCACCATTTTATCTCCAAAACCTAAACTAAGTATAATGCCTTGTGCTTAGTATTACTAAACTCCTAGATGTTTGAAAGAATAACTGCACTTTCACACTTCACTCTCAAATTAACTAGCACCTGAACCCAAAGTTCTCTGTAAGCCATCTGGGATATCTTTTGTTGGTTCCATTTCTTCCATTGGTTACCAAAGTCTAAAGTAATTTGGGAACACTAATAAAGCCTTGAATTGTTTTGTACTAAAGAACTCTGCCTAGAGAAATACTTTAATCTGTAGGAAGTTTTAGTCTAAGTCTAATTTTATTTTCGTTGTGGTGAATCCAGTACATTTTTTTGTAAACTAGTAGTCTTCTAATATTGGTATAGTACAGTTGTTTTTCTGAGTTAATGTATTCTGTCTTTGAGTCAGTGGTGTTTTATAAAGTTTTTATATTCTACATCTTATTTGTGAAATTCTTAACTTACTAAAACCACATTCTCTTAAAGTTTCCAGATAGACCATGGACTATTTCCAGATTATATTAATGTTTATTATATGAGAAGGCCAGTGTCTTTTAAAATTTGTCATGGTATCTCATAAAAAGTAGTTACTGTTCTTTTCTTTCACCCTAATGAGAGAGGTATATTTCCCTTGGTAGCAAAATGGAGTACTGTTAGGTGAGATCTTTCCTAAAAGGGCGAATTTGAATATCTAAAAATTGCTGAGTATGGCTAAACTTGAATAAATCATAGTGAAAGATGTTTATCTTACTTCGTAAGTTTAACAGTTGGATTGTAATTGATAAAATCTTATGAAAGCATATTATTATGCTGGATGGATTATAATTAAACTATTGGTCAAATCCTGTTCCATGTGTTCATAGTGCTTCTTTCTTACTATGTAACCCTTTTGTCAGAGATAATATGAAGAGAGCCTGGTTACTATTTGGTGAAACAATCCTGCTGGCTCAAGTCCCTGCCCGGAAATTTGATTAAATCTCTTTTCTGGACAATTTGGTAAAATCATCTAATTCATGTACCCAAGAGGAATTTAATACTAAAGAAAGGACAATATTAAATTCAAAATGTTAAAAAATAGTCATTTAGGGCTTCACATTAAACATAACTAATTTGTAGCAGTGCTGTTCAATAGAAATGTAATGCAAGCCACAAAAGAGAACCATATATGTAATTAAAAAATTTCTTGTGGTCAAATTAGAAAAGCAAATTGTAACAGGTGAATTTACTTTTAATACTATATTTAACTCAAAATATCGAAAACATTATTCTTTTAATTTTTAGTGAGATATTTTAGTCTTTTTCATACTAAGTCTTCAAAATCTGGGGTTATTTTATACTTAGAGCAAATCCATTTTGGACTAGCACATTGCAAGTGCTCAGCTTCATCGTGCAGCTTCTGCATTGTATAGCACAGACTTAGAACATCTAAAATACATTTGGTTTTATATAATTCTCTTATTACTTCTGATAAAAAGGGGCTTTGAGTATCTTTTTCTTTCATTGCTTCACCTGTTCGTGTGTGCTCAGCTTTACTATTGATCATTGGTAACATGAAGCCCTGCTATTCATTCCTAAATTTGACAGAGCATTTAGGTTTTTCTGCAGTGTTGCCTTATACCTAGGTCTACTTTTTTTTAGATGTGAAGTGTTAAGTTTCCTTCCTGTAAGCTTTTAATCAGAGTATTGGCTCCTGCTTTTTATCATAATATCTAACTGGACACTTTGATAGACTGTCGATTTCATCTTTCCTAGATGAGGAATATTTAAGACAATTATTCTCAGTGAATGAATTTATAACTTCTGATACTGATTATCCATGTTTCTCAATAAGAGTAGAATCTTCTACGATTTATATCAAACATTGCCAGGCTTTGCTCTTCGAGATTACTTAAACTCTCAATATATAAATGCTCAGATTTTGGGGATTTGGGGGTCCTCTTTTTTTTTTGTCTTATTGTTAATTACTGTTTAACTTTCATACCTGTTCTGAGTTTCTAGTCTTTCTCAACCTACCTCTTTGTTATTCCATCTCCCTTCTAGCAGAATCCTAATCTCATTCTATTTCTTTCCTAACCCTACTATCTAGGCATACTACTCATTATTTTTGATAGGTGTTTCCCAGGAGAGTTAGTGCAATATTTGACTGTTACTTTATCCCTAATGTTTAGGTAGCAGTTTTAGCCTTAGAGTAGGGTATAGAGTTAGCATTAGAGGTCCTGGCCTAATGTCGAAGTTGAAGTAGTCATTTATCCTATTTAATTTCATTGCCCTTAGCCAGGTGAAAGCTGATAGTTGCTAATTGTGGTCAAATTTCTGAGTTATATAGCCAAAGAAAAAACACTGAGCAGCCCATGGTAGCTGCTGTGAACAAAACTAAAAACTGGTAGAAGAGTGGGCCAGGACTGGAGCAAAGAAGCACTGTGTATGTGTATGAAATACATATCTATATATAAAATACATATTACATATGTATTATATATAACATACATGTAACATACATATGTAATATATATTTTATATACATATATTCTGACCTCCAGTTTGTCTTATCTACTTCCATGACACATTTTTCAGAATTTCCAGTTTCAGCTTCATCTCTAAATATTTACTGAAACCAACAAAGCATTAGGTACTTTTTCAGCAGTGAACAAGAAAGACACTGCGTTCTCAATTGGTAGTTACTTGTCTGTCATTCCTCTTTAAATGTCCAGTAATTCTTGGCTGCCTTTAAGTCCAAGTCAAAGGCCTCAGCTTAGTCTTTGTAGTTCTGCAGTAGAGACTGGAAACCGGTGACTGGTTTGATTCTGCCTTGTTTCGTTTGGTTCTCTCAGTGCTGATCTGCACCATGTTTCAAGGAAATTTAATTGCCATTACTAAAAATCAGGATATTTCTTTTGAAATTTCAAATTTCCAGCCTCTTTTTAAAAATTGGAAGATCTAGCAGCACTGAGCCACATTGTTCATTGCAACGGTTTGCCCTATTTAGAGGGGACTTTTGCTCTCCACAGTTCTCGTCACTCCTTGTCTCTTGAGTTTTTCTTATACCTTATCTTCTTTACTCATTTTTATTACTTATTTTGTCTTTGTAAACAAGTGAGCTTGTAACCTTTGTTGTAGATAATCTAGTCCCACATTACTCTTAACTTTTCTTTGATATGAACCCTTTAGTACGGCCAAGAGGATATCCTTAGCTAAAGTCTATACTCTTTGACATGGCTTACAAATCCTTTTGTGGTCTGGTTCCTGTTTATTCCTTCAGCCTTAGCTCTTGCCATTCACCCCAGTAACATTATGCCCCAGCTATATCCACCATCTACCTACCAGTGTTATGCTCTCTTGTTTTGGGCTTTGCACACTCTAATCTCTGGATGCTGTTTTGCCTGTCCTCCCATTCTCTGTTTCCACTGCTTCCTGTCCCGCACCTCAGGTTTGGTTAATTCTTATTAATGTCTTTGTTTAGATGTCCCGTCCTTCAGAAAGCCTTCCCTGCTTCCATAGGATCTGCCTATGTATTTGCATAACTGCCTGAATTTAACCCAGTCTTAACACTTATTACAATTGCTTTTGATAGTGTGCTCTCCATACCATTCAGCAGAATTTTTATGTGTGTCTTCTTTACCTTTGATTCCAAAGGCCTGTCATAAAATAGGTGTATAGCAAATATTACTTGAATGGATGACTTTCTCTTGTAGTAATTCCTAGTTCTGAATATTTGCTTATGTAGTTTCTGTTGTATGGAATGTTCTCTTTACTCTTCCAATTTCATTTATCCTCTGAACTTCAACTTGAGAGCTGTCTTAAGTTTTTCTTGTTTTTGTTTTTTTTTAGCGGAGGGGGGCTTATTTCAGTATCTATTTACCTTTCACTTTAAGTTCTGGTAATATGTTTTAGAAATCTCTCTTTAACACTTGACATTGTTCCATGTATGTTACTTTAAATTGAAGTTGTATTTAATGTCACAATTTCATTCATAAGGTGGTATTTGCCAGTAACCTGTGCTTTAGAGTATATTGCTAGCTAAAATAATTTATCTGTTGATTATATTCATTCATGAGTCAAACCTCTACTACTTTTCTGTATATTCTCCCTCATTTATTGAAAACAATGACATCTAGCAAGAAGTTTTTATCTCTACCTAAATTTCTTAATTTTGGATTTCTTCCATAATAATGCTTAGTGCATATATTTTAATTGCTTGAGTATTTTTCTGTTTCTCATACTAAACTGTAAAATGAGTAAGGACTGAAACCATATCTATTTGTTTTAACCATCTGTTGGTATAATATTTTAACTACTGTAAGAATTTAGAAGATCTCAATATTTACCATATGCATGTTTAAGATGTGGCTGAAACAATGACTTTTTAATAAGCTAGTCATGAACATCTCTCATGTCTTTACATGTAAATTGTTAGGCAATTATTTGGGCAACTCCATGTGTTTGTCTTCTAGGTATCAAATTTAACATGGGTAAAATGGAACTTACATTTCTGTCCCCAAATTTCTCCTCCTTTCTTGATGACACAACCTGTCTTATCTTTCTCTCTCCCCCACACACTTCTTGTTCATCTATAAACTGTATATGCTGTACCTCTAAAATATGTTAAGAATTTTATCACTTTTTCCACCTTTTGTTGTTGCCATCCTAATATGAGACACCATCATCTCCTGCCTGCCGATTATCTTAAGTTTCTTATTGGTTCTCTGATTACACCCATTCCCTTACCATCTGGTCTCTAAATATCAGCCAGGCAATTTTTTTTTAAGTTTCCAAAGCTCATTTTCATCTGACCCTCTCAAATTTTTTTGTAGAATGACTATTTTTATTGTAATAAGTTTACCAAGAAAGCAGAGTCCAGAAAGGTTAAGTGACTTAAATAAGAACTGAAGCTATTCAGTAGTAGAGACAGAATTTAATTATAGATCTTCATGTCTCAAAGCTTTGTCTTTTGGACCACAATTCTGAATGTGATTGATGTGGGAAACCATAAGAAGGGACATTACCTTAAAGTCTCCGCCAGACTGTTTTTCAAAGGGATATGTCATACCATTTATAGTTATTCTTTTATAGCCATCAGTGTTTTTTTTTTCAATAGACTTTTTAAGAGCAGTTTTAGGTTCACAGCAAAATTGAGCGGAAGGTACAGAGATTTCTCATATAACTTCAGTCCCTACATTTTCATAGCCTCCCCTGTTTTCAGCATCCCAACCAGAGGGGTACATTAATTATAACTGATGAACCTATCTTGAAACATCATTATCCTCCAAAGTCCATAGTTTACATTAGGGTTCAGTCTTGGTGATGTACGTTCTATGGGTTTGGACAAATATTTAATGACATGTATCCACAATTATGATATCATACAAAATAGTTTCACTGCCCTAAAAATCTTCAGTGCCCTGTCTCTTTATCTCTCCCTTCCGCCAGCCCTTGGCACCACTGATCTTTTCATTGTCTCTAAGTTTTACCTTTTCCAGAATGTAATATAGTTGGTATCATACAAGATGTAGCCTTTTCAGATTGGCTTCTTTTACTTAGTAATGTGCAATTAAGGTTCCTCCATTCCTTTTGATGGCTTTTTTGTGTGTATGTGTGCTGAAAAATATTCTGTTGTCTGGCTGTACTGCAGTTTATTCATCCATTCACCATTTTGCATTCTCACCAACAAAGAATGAGATGCTCCACATCTACACCAGCATTTGGTATTGGCTGTTTTCTGGATTTTTAACCATTCTAGTAAGGCAGCCAGGTAATTTTTATTTTAACTTTAGTCAGATCATGTTATTCTCCTGCTCAGAACTTTGTCATCCTTAGTTTCCCATCCTCCTTAGAATAATACAGTTCCAAGTTATTTCTATTGTATGAAGGGAAGGCCTTCCATGATCTGGTCTTTGGCTACCTCTTTAAACTAGTTTTATTATATTCTACACACTCCTTACAATTCAGGCATTTTAGTCACTTTAGTATTCTTTGAACGTGCCAGCCTTCTGCCTCAGGGCCTTTGCAGTTGGTCTTGTCTTTCCTGGAATATTTCACATCTCGATACCTGCATGACTTACTACTTCACTTCATTCAGGACTGTGCTTAAGAATAACCTCATCAGAGGTGCTTCCCTAATCTCCCTGTAGAAAAATAGCTCTTCTGTGTAACTCTTTTCATATCCTGCTGTAGCTTTTTTCTGCTGCTACCTAATACTTCATACATATATATGTTTGATTGCCTGTCTTTAATAGAATGCATATATGCTCCATGAAAAGATACTTCTGTATACCTATAGATTAGGACCTGGTATATAGATGGTGTTTTTAGTAAGTATCTGTTGAGTCAATGAATGATTGTATTACACGAAAAAATGTTTTAATGTTACGGTAGGACATAATTATGTATCTAATTATGTCCTACCATAATATTAAAAATGTTTTAATATTATGGTAGGACATAATTAGATACATAAGGAAGGCTTAGTTTTATTTTATTTCACAGCTTACAAGCTTTGTGAGGCTAGAGAGTTTTCTCTTCTGTATTCCCATGCCTAGCATGATACCTGGCAGTAAAATAGGTTTAATAAATATTTACTGAATGGATGAGTTTATGTAAAGGAACAGGGATGTCTTTATTATAAAAACAACTAAATTATACTATATATAAAAATAATCTTGAAAGGAGAGGAGGAAGAGTGATAGTACTACCTTGAGTAAAATCTTTGGATCCATTCATTTCCATCTATCTTCACTATTTACCAACTACTTAAGCTACCACCATCTCTCGTATGTGCTACTTTAATAGTGTACTCAGTCTCTTCGATTCCATGTGTGTCGTGTGTTAGTCCATTCTCTACACAACAGTTTTAAAATGGAAATATAATAAAAGTCACTTTTATGCTGAAAAGTATTTTAGGATATCTGTTGCACTTAGAATAAAATCTGTGTTCTCTAACTTGGCCTTTTTGTAGACCTGATCTGGCCTGCCTACCTCTTTTCCCCCTCACTCAAAATTCTTCAACCTAACTCTCTTTCACTTTCCATAGTGCACCAAGTTCTTTGTCTTTTTACACTCAGTACTTTCTACCTGAGATAATCTTTCTCCTACTCTTCCATTCGGGCAACTCGTTTATCTTATTTAAATCTGAGCGTGTCAGTTCTTACGAGCAATCTTCCTTGAAAGCCTTGTCTATCACCTCCTATTAGAAATGCTCATGGTATTGGAGTGAAGTGGGGAAGAACAGAACCACAGTTTGTCATTATACATATGTAGCTAACTTTTGGTTTGCCATTTTATTCTTAACAAAATATGGTGTTTCGCACATAATAGGCACTTAAAAACATTTGTTTAATATGTGAAATAACTGCACAGCAGAAGATGGGAAACAAAAAGAATGAGCCTTTAAGGGGGAAAAAAGACTCAGAAAACATTAAAACAAGAGCAACTATGCTTATTAAAACAATAATTGTCTGTGACATAAGCTCACATATTAAGTAAGACTTGGATTAGATGAAATACAAAACCCAATTATACACTTGATGTTAGCAACACATCTAGAACAAAATTACTAAGAGGGTTGGAAATAAATGGATAGTCAACCAAGATACTAAGCAAATATAAACAAAATTATCAGTGATTTGGTATTATTGCTAAATGAATTTGAATTAAAAGCAGTGAAAATCAGGTGACAAAAGATGCTGTGAAGCTTAAACAGGTTATTACAAACACAATTCTTAGAACAATGCCTGACATATAGAAGGCATTCAATAAATTTTAGTGCCGCAAAATAGAGCAGGAGAGCAGGCATAATACTGATAGCACCTGATAGAGATATCATAATAAAACTACAGATCAGTTTTGTCTAAGAATGTTAATGTAGAAATCCAATAGTATGTTCAAAGTATAATATGCTATGACTAAATAGAATTTATTCCAGGACCACAAAGATGTATTGGAATGCTGTTAATATAATTCAACTTACTAGTAGATAGAGGAAAAGCTGTATGATTACCTCAGTAGATCTTGAACTCCAGATAATAAAATCAGACATTTATTCTTGATGTTATCTTTAGTAAACTCTAACATAATTAAAATATACATCTCAAAAAGATATCAGGAAAAGTAATGGAGATATATGTGTAATTAATATTAAAAAGACAAGAAAATTCTCTTATCACTACTACTTAACTTTGTTCTAGATGCGCTAAAAGCTATAGAAATTAGAGAAGCATGAGTCTCAAGCCCTTTGGGTAACTTCCAGTGCTTTGTTCTGGGCATTTAGTTACTGTGTGTTCAAAATCTATTTCCCTTGTTGAATTTTCAGCCATTTCCCGTTAACATCCACCCAATGCAGTCTTAATGGTGCTTTTGGCTAGCTTATTTTAATAGTTTTCACTTTTTATTTGGAACTCCAATTAGTAAAGCAAAAGCAGAGCTGCTTTGGTTGCAGAAGGATTAGTCACCTCTTCCTTATCATACATCCCTCCTCCACTAGGTCCTGGGAATACTATATGCAGTTTTAAATATTAAAACTATTTGGCTTTATGCAGTTTTTTATGCATAGTCTTTAATAGTGACATAAAACAGTTTTATAAAATATGATCCCCAATTTGATAAGATCTTATTCTTGGCATCTTTCAATTCTTCTTTGGTTATGGTGGATATTAAATTAGATGTAGTTCAGGGTTGGAGTTGTGAATGGAATGACTAAGGTTGCTGAAAGCAGATAACCAAGAAGTGGTAACTGACAGCAAGACAGGAGACAAAAGAATTACCAACTATAATGATTCATATTTCTGGAACTGCCATGTTAGATAAGGACAAATGGCCCAGAACATCTTGATAGCTCCAGAGAGAGGTGTTGTATGAGGTTCTAAATGGTGGTTTTGTCAAGACAGCATAGCATTGTGGCATCTAGAAAGTTTGAGCAATAGAAAGACAAATACTGCACAATCTCATGCATTTGTGGATTTTAAAAAGTTGAACTCAGAAACAGAGTAGAGCAGTGGCTGTGAGGGGTTGAGGAGTATAAGACATGTCAAGATATTGGTCAAAGGGTACAAAGTTTCTGCTATGCGAGATGGTTAAATTCTGGGGGGTCCCAATGTACAGAATGGTGACTATAGTTAATATTGTTGTATGCTTGAAATTTGCTCAGGGAGTATATCTAATGTTCTCACCACAACAAAACAAAAAAGGTAATGTGAAGTGATGGATTTGTTAATTAGCTTGATTGTGGTAACCATTTTACAATGTACACATATATGAAAACATCGCTTATACACCTTAATATATACAATTTTTATTTGTCAATTGAACTATAATAAACCTGGGGAACAAATAAAGTACCAGCTTTAGAATCAGGCAGACCTGGAGTTGAGCATGAATGTAATTATGACAGGTTTCTTAAACATTTCAAGTCTTGGTCTCCTCATTATGTGAAAAGGAATTTAAAGTCAAACGAGTTGGTGAATGTGAAGAGCTTAGTATTATCCTTGGCACACATAAGACACCTTTTAAAAAATTAGTAGCTTTTATATGTTATACTAGTTACTAAGGCAGGGAAGCATGTACACATTTTAGGAACAAAATAAAAGATTTGGTTATTTAAAATGTATACTTTAGTCAGCTGGAAAATCAGTTTTATCTAAATACTCAGTTACTCATAACTAAAGACTTGCTGTGTTTAATTTTTGACTAAAGTATAATTAACATACAATAAAATGCGGAGGTCTTTTCTGCTTGATTACATTTAACTTTGAATATTAATGTGATAATATCTTTTATTTTCACTGCACTACTTACTAGTGAATTTCTAAATTTAGTTGATAACTGTGGTAACTTTGTAATTTCTATGTTAGGAAAGCTCTTTTATAGGAAGTTAATGTTATTTCAAAAAACTGAGTTGATTTGTAGTTACTGTTGTTAACTCAGTGGTAGTGTTTTTAGGGTATAATACATGTTAACTGGTGTGATCCTGTATAAAATTACAAAGTTTGTCTTCTCAAGTTCCTTTTTTATTTCGTTTGGGGATCCTAATATACTTCTCTTTTCCCTTCGATCAAAAAGCAAAGATCTGAAATAGTCATTTATGCTTGCTAGTTGGTTGGCTCATTACTCGTATGTGTTTATAAATTTGTCAGTTCATCCATACATTTGTGTTTTAGCTGTGTGTGCTAAAGTAAGCTTTGGCTAGCATGAGCAGATGGGGAACTATGCGATGGAAGAGAAAATTACATCTATTTTCTCAGCTGATCTGGATGGTAAACTTGATTTAAATTTCTTAGAATCGTTAGGGATAGAGGATCCTGAAGTAGTTTCTTATTGTCTTTGGAAAGAGAAGCTTTAAGTTCTCTTGTGTTTGGCTAAGAAGTGCTGAGAATAGGAGGACATTTGTCCTTCTTAATTTAGGACTCTGTCCATCAACAGAAATCCTTTCCCTAGTCTTTTCCTCCCCTCTTTTACTTTAGGTAGTCCTCTTATTTGTTGTATATTTCTTTATATTTGATGTTATTGTTATGCTTTAACTTCCCCTTTTCAGTTACTTTGGAATATATCATTATGACCCATTCATTCTAAATTTAGTTAGTTTACTTCTGTACAACGTCAGTTGGTCATTACTTCTGTACAACATCAGTTGGTCACTTAATATTTTGTGATATAACTTAACTGAATAGAGCTAAATCTATCTTAGCAAACATGAGTGTTTATTTAGAATAATGTTTTTATTCTAAGAAATATGGCATTCTGTAATAAACTTAATACATAGTCAAATTTTGGATCCAATTTTTGGAGAACTTAATGAAGGCTGAATTAAATCTTCTGAATTAAATCTACCTAACAGGAGGTAGAATGACAGTAATAACATTCATTGATTTCTTATGACTTTAATTGTGAAAAATTAATATGAAGTATAATCAAAAGGAAATGGACTAGCTGTGATAGGTATTAGTAGGCTCATTTTTTTTAATCTTTCTAATTATAGGATAGGTATCTTTATAAGAACATTCTTTTAAAACAGAACAAAATCTTTTATTACGGGTATCTTAAGTAGAAAAATATATAAAAAATGGTATGGCATTGTATAGTATATTAAAACAGGCAATTTTTATCAATATTTGTGTTTAACACATTCTGCTTTTATTATTAGAAAGTTTATGCTATAGTGATGCATATGTTATTAGACCTGTTTGTCTTGAACTGATTATTTGTGTATGAATCATCATCAACAAGATGTGTTAATACTAGGGTAATTTTCCTCTGATACTTAGTGTGGGTTTGTTAACCTTCCCTGTCTATCTGTAGCATATACCACCAATTAGTACTTATGAAATTTCATCTAATAGTAGTATTAACCTAAGAAACATAAGCAGAAATGTAAAATTTCTAAAGATTTTACATCTGCAAATTTGTTATATACAATTTTTGTGGCATGTTTATAACATTTAGACATCAGATTATATCTAGATAATATGTATATGTGTATACATATACATACTAAATACAATTCTATTGTGTCGTCATTATGCTCTTAGACACTTAGATTTAAACCGTGAAGTCATTATTTATTCCTCCTCTCTGTCTCAGCACCCTCAAATCTAGTTAGACTTTTGAGTATTTTTTTCACATGCTCTCTCTCAGCTAGCCCATCTAACTCCTAAAGCCCTACTTTAGACCCTTATCACCTCTCTCAACTATTGTAATAATTATATAATACTTCAAACATAAAATAAAAAAGTAGAATAACATGGATTGAACTTGTGATCAATAGCTCCCTATTCCTTTAGAAGGAAATTCAGACATCAAACCATATAATATATCAATCAGAACTCTCCATAGCCTGCTTCTAACTTGACCAGCTTTGTCTCTTTTTATAATTTCAATTTTCCAGCTGTACTGGGTTACTTACTAATTATTGGTTTTCTGAAAATGCTTTGGAAATTCCACACATTTTCTTGACCTTGTGACTGCTCATTGTGCTCCCTCTGCCTTAATTTCAACTCCAACCATTGAAATTCTACATATTGCTTAAGGCTCAGTTTAAATACCAGCTCTTCAGGAAGGCTTCCCTGACATTTCTTTTCCACCCCTACTCTCCCAATTGTAGATGTGCTCTTTTAATATTCCCTACCAATCGTATTTATTCAACAAATATTTATTGAGAATATTCTATATGCTAGACCATATTAGATTCTTCATGTCTGTTTCTCCTACTAAATTGAGGCTAAATTGTTTCTCTTCCTAAATTGAACCATGTTATCTTCAGCTTTTAGTGTTCTCCTTGCATTTAGCATAGCGATTGATTGCATATAGGTTTGAAGTGAATAGTGAATAGTGATCTCAACAGTTGATCTTCAGAAAATCCTTTTAAGTAGATTATTACATAATAAAATTATACATGCGAATACTTAGAAGTTTTTAATTAAAGTATATTTTTATTTTTATTTTGAAAAGTAAAATATATTGTTAAAATTTGAAAGATGTAGATAAGGATAAAGAAGAAAATTAAAATGATCTTAGGAAGTTAGAAATGACAGCATAAAATATTTCTGAATACTTCACATTGATTTATTCTGTTCACTTTGATTAGCTAGCTCTATTCCCATTTCTTTGTCTTTCTCCTGTGTTCCCCTTTCCTACATCAGAAAACCCCTGTCTTTTCACACAGCACAGATTTTTGGCAAACAGATTTATTATATATTTCTGCGCAACAAATTATTGCAAAGCATTTCTTTGCTAAGTTTCTATGAATCAAGAATTTGGGAGCAGCTTAGCTTGGTAGTTCTGTCTCTGGGTTTATCATGAGGTTGCAATTAAGATGTCAAGTGAGGCTGCAGGCATCTTGAAGGCTTGCAGCTGTAGCATCTGCTTCCAAGATGGTGCACCCACACTGGCTATCGTTGGCAGGAAGCCTCAGTTCCTTGCCATGTGTACCTTCCCAGAGGCCTACTTCAGTGTCCTGATGACCTGCCAGCTGGCTACCTCCAGGGTAAGTTATCCAAGAGTGAGCAAGATGGAAGTCACAGTATTTTTTGTGAACGTAGGCCCAAAAGTTCCACTAAGCCATTTCTGCAGGATCCTTCTGTTTACACAGTTCAGCATTGTTCAGTGTGGGAAGAGACTGTACAAGGGCAAGAATGCCAAGAGACGTGAGGCTCATCGGGAACCATCCTGGAAGCTAGTATTAGTAGCCTAACTCTACTCTGGAATTGAGAAATACAGGGGTGAAATGAAGAAGTCAGATAGCCTTTAGTTTTGTTTGAAAATGACAAAGTATGAAAGACTTCAACTCTGTAAGGATGCATTCCTATATCAAATTTTAGCAGTACCTTCACATATTAGCTTTCAGATTTTTTATATTCTCAATTGTCTGAATAACCTTAAAGAATAAGAAGAGTTTATTATTAATTTTTATTAATACTTATTATGTATAAGACAATGTGTTAAGGTATTTTCATGTTAATATTCACTCCTCACAATTACTATTTTATAACTGAAAAATGAGATTTTAAGTATTAGAGTAGGATTAGACTCCAGGCAATTTTACTTCAGAGCGAAGCACTTAAACATTATGCCATTGAATCTCAGTCTCAGTATTTTTGGAACACAGAGGATATTCACTGTATACACATACCACTAATATTTGGTAAGTGTAAAAAAATTATCACACCTAAAGTAATAAAAAAAAGTACTTTAAAAAATAATATTATTTATAATAAGTCACATCTGTGAAAGAGATATTGTTTACTAGGTTTTCTGTAGGGCTCATGAACTTAAACTATGATCATGTTCCCCAAATTGTATGTTTCTTTTCCTGCTCTTAATTTCTGCTAACTTAAAATTGTAGATTGCTGAAATGGTAACGAGCAATGGCTTGCTCAAGTAATTCTGTATATTGAGATTAAACATGACCTGAAAATTATGAATAATTTCTTAAGCTGTTTCTTGTACTCTCAGACTCTTGGTGAACCTTGTCCCACTAAAGCTTGGATATTTCAAATCGAGGCAGTGGCAAATGTAATATTAATTAGCTTCCTGGTCATCAGTGGGAAAGTCAGTCTCTTGGTGATCAGTTCTATGCACCATATTTAGTATGTCATTAAACTAAAAATTAAATTTATTTTGTTGTACCCTAAATCAACATATTCATGATAGTAAAGATTTAAACATGTTGCTCAGAAATAAATAAATTTTAAAAAATAAAATAAATTAAAAAAAATAATAAAATAAATAAACATGTTGCTCAGATATGCATACCACTTGAACAAGTCTCTAGAAAACATAGAAAGGATTATTTTTGACCTTATCAGTGCCTCAAAGAAATGTAAAGATTATTTTCTGCAACAGTTTATGTTAAGGTAGAAAATACAGTATACTCAGTGACTTTTTTCTTTTATAGAAAAGACGTGACCATTTTGATCACGTTGAATTAAAATTGAGAGGTGTATTTTAAATTGCCAGTTAAACACTGAGAAATAAAGTGACATGTAGATTAGACAATCACTTGCAACCTCTGTTATTGCTTCGTATGTACACAAATACCTGGTGTTCTATCAATATTGATCCCAACCAACCTTTCACAGCAGACATTGTAGTTCACAGTTTTTACTGTAGTTTCCCTCTACTAGAAATAACTTTTCTGTGTAGCTTGGGATGTCAGTGATAAATCAAATAAAAAGTCATTGATTACTTCTCTCTCAAATGGGTTGTCTATAATAATATAACAAGAACTGATTGATATTTTTTCACATTTGTGGTTTGTTCCAACTGTAAAGCAAAAATATCTGCTAAGCTACCCATGTAACAGTATTAACTCTTCTACATTATATACTGTTAATATTATACAATGTTCAACTACATCATATATTAAATGAATTTTGTGCCTTTTGCTTTATCTTCAAATATATGTCATCAACTATGAGTTTCTTTTAAAAGCTCTTTATGTTTTTACTGTTATGAGCACAACTATGAATAATGCCTTTGTAGTTTTAGACTTCTGTTTTTGGTGACAAAATTCATCAATTTTACCTGAAGAGCATATTTTGCTTGTTTTGTAAAAACCTACTTGGTTTGTCAGGGAGGTACTATATAGAAAATTATTCAAAAGCTTTGATACTTCATGCCACTATTTGACTAAGGATTATAATATAGTCACTAGAGGCAAAAGGATACTGATTTGTTAAAAAATAGTTTTCAGATATTTATCTGTACACTTCTTATTCATACTTTTCCAGGTACTTGTGTGTGCACATCAACACTTGCAGATTCACTTACCTCAGACATAGTGACTGACATTGTATATTCTGTTGAAGCCCTGTTCAGTGTTTAGTTTGCATCATTATTCTGAGTTCTGGTATTTCTAGAATTATTTTCATATCTATATTTATGAGTTAAAACAATTTTTATGAGTTTAGATTATACATTACAAAATAACAACGGGGTTTCTGTGAAAAATCATAATCGACCTTACCTTTTAAATTTATGATTATACCAGGCTGCCTGTGGAACACTTGATAATCAACTGACAGGGCCCACTACTGGTATACAGACCATGCTTTGAGAACATTGCACTCAGCTGTTCTAGTAGCAGTTATTAAAACAACTACAAATCTGATTATTAGACAAGAAGTAACAAGTCTGGCTGGTAATAGGAAAGGGAGAAATAAAATGAAAGGAGCAATACTACTACATGGTGATCACAGTGAAAACAAGTATCTTACCCACATTGTGCCAAGAAGCAGAGGAAAAGCAATAGGGTAAGGAGTAAGGAGAGACAATACAAAATAAACGCTATAACAGGAGTAACCGACAGCACAGAGTAAAGGTGGAAATTGCAAAAGAGTGAAAGGAAACACCACCAAAATAGAACAGCTATATGAAAATATTAAATGAAGAACAAATCAAGTATTTATTTACTTCAGTAACCTCAAACAAAGGACAAACAACTTGTCCTCCACTGAAGGTGCTGTAATCTGATGGGTGATTGTTGTAGTCTAGTGGTGAGCTAAGTCAGTATTGTAACTTATGTGTAATGTATAAAGATTAAGGGGATCAGAGCTAGGTGTTTCAAACAAGCCATCCTGCAGTATGGGTACTAGATTTCCTGTGACGTACAGTGGCATCTCAGTTCTTGTAATATAATAGGTGTTTGTAAGCATCTTAGTTATCTATTGCTGTATAACAAATTACCTCACAGTTTAGTTGCTTAAAACAAAAATATTAATTACCTCACAGTTTCTTTGGGTCAGGAAATCTGGGTAGAGTTTAGCTAAGTCCTGTGATTCAGGGTCTCACGGGCTACAGTCGTCTCTAGGCATCAGTAGAGGGAGAATTACTTCCAGGCAGGCCTTAGTTCCTCACTGGCTGTTATACAGAGTATCTCAGCTCCTCACTGACCTGTTGACCAGAGGCTTCCCCCAGTTCTTTGTCACGTGAGCCACTCTGTAGCGTAGCTCACAACAAGGTAAGAGAGGGTGAGCAAGATGGAAGCTAGAGTCTTTTAGTAACCTAATTTTGGAAGTGGCATCAATCAGTTTTTCTGTATTGTTTGTTAAAGGACTTTACTAGATTTAGCCCACTCACAAGGAAGAGATTAGAAAGAACATGAATATTGGGAGGCAGGGATTATTGGCATCTCAGAAGACTGCCTGCCATAATAAATGTTTTCATGAATGAGTGAATGAACAAAAGGAGAGAAACTGAGGGAAATAGCTTGTACAAGTATACCTCAATTTATTGTGCTTCGTTTCATTGTGCTTCACAGATGTTTTTTGTTGTTGTTGTTGTTTTTTTGTTTTTTTTTTACAAATTGAAAGCAAGACCTTCCACCAGCAAAAAGATTATGACTTGCTATATTGTGATGATCTGGAACCGAACCCGCAGTATCTCCGGGGTATGCATATACTAGTAAATCATCCATTTTACAAATTGAAAGCAAGACCTTCTACCAGCAAAAAGATTATGACTTCCTATATTGTGATGATCTGGAACCGAACCCGCAGTATCTCCGGGGTATGCATATACTAGTAAATCATCCATATGTATAGGTTGTAAGAATGGAAACTGAACCATAAAAGAAAATTAATCTCTGGGTAAGATTTGTTTTAACTAAAAGTAGACATATTTTGATCAGTAAGTACACTATCAGGTCGTTCATATCACAGAAGAAAAGCTTAGAAAATATAAGTGCTGTTTTCTGCAGATTTTAAATCAAATAACATCTTTTAATATTGCCAATCTCTATATTTAGAAAAGATAGAGCATCCAAATTTGATATATTTCAGTCATTGGTTTTCAACCCTCCCTGCACATTGGAATTACCTTGGAAACTGAAAAACTAAACCAAAAAGGATATTTGGACTCTGTCTCATGCTAAATAAATGAGAGCCCCTAAAGGTGTGGTCCAGACAAGCATACATTTTTTTTTTTTTTTTTTTTAGAAAACACCTCAGGTGGTTCCAGTGTGTATCAGGTTTAGGAACTGCTGATTTAAGTGGTTCTTAATGGAAAGATTCAAGAGGGGGTGCACCCTTTCTTTGGTTTAGTACAAATTGAAAAAGGAAATAATTTTATGAACAAGCTTTCTTTATTCAGCATGTATTTATTCAGTGTCTAGTAAGTGCATAACACTTTCTGTGGGGTAAAAAAAATAAGTTTAAAATCGGGCATAAGCTATACTTCATGAAATAGTTATGTATGTATTTATCTGACATAGTCCACATGTGCTATAGGGTTTCAAATGGGATCTGGGGTGAAATGTAGTATCTTGTTTCACTTGACAGATCCAGATCCTGGGGTCTGATTTTGAGAGGATGACAGTTTAGCCAGCACTTTGACTGTATTCTGTAGGTCAGTGGCTGCAACTGAGGAACTTTGAAAAATACCAGGTTTCACTCCTAGAGATTTTTACTCAGTTGGTCTGGGCGGGGCCCAAGTATTGTACTTTTAAAAAGACTTTCTGTGATGTTCATGTGTAGCCAGGATTGGAAAACTGTTAGAGAATCATTTATGGTCCCTGGAAACTTTCGAATAGGAGGGTTTAATGTTCACCCATCCATTAAAAACACTCTAGGTATTTTTTATGTCATAGGTACAGGGCAAACAGTAGTGAACAAAATAAAACAGGAAAAAGTCCCTATTTACACTTATGGTGGTGATAGGGATCTTATATTCTTTTCTAATAGGGAAGACAGGCAGTGAACTAATAATATATAATGTGGTAAGTAGAAACAGGTGCTTTGAAGAAAATAAAGCATAGTGAAGGAGACAGTAGTAAGTAGAGTGGAGAATGTCGTTGGAGGGGAGATGCTATTTTATGTCAGGTTAGGAAAGACTTCCCTGACAATTGGCATTTGAGCAGAGACCTGAAAGAAGTGAGGAAGCGAGTAGGTGGAGGAGATAGCAGGGGAAACTCCATGCCAGAGTAGAAGGCCAGTGAGGTTGGATGCTATGGACTGAATCCCTCTGTCCCCAGTTTTTATGCTGAAGCCCTAATCCTCAGTGTGACTATTTGGAGATAGGGCTTTTAGGAGGTAATTCAGGTAAAATGAGGTCACAAGGGTGAAATCCTAATGTGATAGGATTGGTGACCTTCTAAGAAAGGAAATAGAAATGTCTTTCTCTACCATGCGAAGACACAGAAGGAGACTCTGCAAGCCAAGAGGAGAGCACTCACCAGAAGCCGAACCCTACTGGACCTTCATCTTGGACTTTCTAGCCTCCAGAATTGTGAGAAAATAAATTTCTGTTGTTTAAGCCACCCAGTCTACAGTATTTTTTCATGGCGGCTCAAGCTGACTTGACAAAGGAACAGAGGATGCCAGAGGGTAGAGTATAGAAAATGAGATGGGGAAAGAGACTGAATCTGGTAGGGTTGTGAACTGGAGCAAGAATTTTGGATTTTATTCTCAATTGGCATATATTCTGGTTGCCAGAGTATATATAACAAAGAAGGGGTTTGGGTGAGGAGGAGGAACCCATTGAACTGTTTTAAGCAGAGGAGTGTTATAATTTGATTGACATCTGGAAGGATCAACTGACTGCTTTGTAGGAGAATAATCTGTAGCAAAGTAGTTGAGGAATCAGGGATATTAGTTATGAGAATATTACAAGATATCAATGAGGGTAGTGAGAAATCCAATTCTAGATATATTTTGTAGGTAGAATAGAAAGGATTTGCTGTTGAATTAATGTGGGTGTGAGAGAAAGGGGGAAGGAATAATGCTTCTCTGTGTTTAGTCTGAGCAACTGGAAAAATGGAATGCTGTTTTCTAAGATAGGAAGACTGTCAAAGAATAGAAGAGTGGGAAAAGGGAAGAATCAAAGTTATATTGTTGAGTGAACTTAAGTTATTTTTGAGTTGCTACTAGACATCCAAGTGAAAATGTTAAGTAGATAGTTGCTTATGTAAGTCTGGAGTTTAGGGGAGACATGAGAGCTGGTGAAATAAATTTTGGAGTATCATAGTATAGCTCGGTTCTTAACCTTGGATGCACTTTAGAATTAGCTCGGGAACTTTCAAATTTCTGAGCCTGTCCCCACTCCTAAAGATTCTTATTAAACTTGGGAGTAGGGCTCATTCATTCCTACTTTTAGTTGATTAGTGGTTAGGTTAAACATTTATTAAACAGCTTTTATTGAGGTATTATTGACATACAATATACAGCACACAATTAAAGTGTATAATTTGATGTTTCAACATATAAATATGCCTGTGAAACTATCACAATAGTGAACATATCCATCATCACCAGAAAGTTTCTTTTCTCCTGTACATACCTCATTCCTGTTTCAGTTGCTAGGCAACTACTGATCTGCTGTGTAGGTTAGTTTGCATTTTCTAGAATTTTATAAATGGAATCAATCATATAGTATGTACTCTTAGTGGCTTCTTTGAGCATAATTGTTTTGATACTCGTTTATGTTTTTGCATGTATCAGTGGTTCATTCCTTTTTGTTGCTGAGTAGTATTCCAATGTATGAATGCACCACAATTTCTTAATTCAGCTGTTGATGGACATTTGATGGACATTTGTGTTGTTTTCAGTTTCCAGTTTCAGGCCATTACAAATAAAGCTGCTGTGAACATTTGTGTACAAGTCTTTGTGTGGACATATATTTCTAGATAAATTCTTGGAGTGGAATAGCTGGATGATATGGATCACATTTTTTCCATATATTTCAACGTGAGGAGTTGTATGTGTGCATGTTTGTATGTGTGCATGTGTGTGTCCTTGAGAAAAATTTTTATTCCCAGAAAAGATTATTTAAGAATTACTTTCATTATTAAAGTTAATGTTCAATTTATTAGTTTCAGTTTAAAAATGTAGTTTTTAAAGCAATGTTAATTTTTATAAATATTATTCTCCTTATAAAATTTAACAAAATTTAACTTTTTTCCCCCTTAGCATAATTATTTTAAAAAAGCATTGCAGGTTAATTCTAATTAGAATCAGTGCTGAGAACCATTGTGTGGATGATATTTACAGCTAAGGACTGAATGAGGTCACCTAGAACAGCATTTCTCAAGCTTTTGTGTGCATAGAAATACCCACAGTTCTGGGACAAGGTCTGAGAATCTGCATTTCTAGAAGGGTCCCAGGTGCTGATGCTGCTGGTTGGGCTGGTGGATCATACTTGGAGTAGCAGCATCTTATAGGGTTTAGTATAGATAGGAGAGAGATTTCAAGACTGATTCCTGGGGTACCCCACAGTTTAGAAATTGAGAAAGAAGGGAAGAAACCAGTAAACATGACTGTGAAAAGGTAGCTAGTGAGGCAGAAAAATAATTGGAAGAATGTAGTGTTCTAGAGACTTGTGAAGAAAGTTTTGCTGGAAGTGAAACAGTGGAAAACTCAGTTAAATGCCGCTTGAAAAAACAAAGTAAGGTGAGAGCTACAGTTGACCAATGGATATCATAAAGTGATTGTTGATGACCTTGAAAGAACTAATTTCTGTAAATCGAAAGCCTGACTGAGGTGAGCCCACGGGAGAATGGAGGAAAGAAGTGTGGAGAGTAAGTATAGACAAATCATTTGATGCTTGCAGCAGAAAACAACAGAGAAGTTGTGCAGTGGCTAAAAGGAATGTGGACTTAGGGAAAGTTTTTTGTTGTTGTTCGTCTGTTTTTTTAAGGCAAGAACTATAATGTGTTTGTATGCTGACAGGAATAACCTGTTAGAAAAGGATATATTTTTGTAGGAGGAGGGAAAGGGGATAATAGCAAGAATGGTGTCTTGGAGAAGTGGTGTCTTGGAGTGGTGTCTTGGTGGGCAGGTAGAGGCATGGCCTTCATAAGACTGGATAAGGAAGTTAGAGTATATGGGCACAAATGGGAGCTTGTAGAAATGTTAACAATTTTAATCTGTTTTCTCTGTGAAATAAGAATCAGGGTCACCCCATAATAATAAAAAGAAAAGGCATGCAGTAAAATAAGTTTTGTTCAGTGCTTTATCCCCAGTACTTGGAACGGTCATTTGAATATTGTGTTTAATAAATATTCGTTAAATAATTGAATGTAAGGAAGAGTAATCTTGGATTGGAGGGGAGAGTGCAAGGAGTCAGGTAGTGTAGGAGGCTGCTGTGGGGTTAGGCTAGTGTTGTGTTCATGGAAATGATAACAAGAAATTGTTCCAATAATATAGAAGAAAAATTGAAAGGACTCAATGTTTATTTGGCTAAGGGGGAGGGAAAGTTGAGGATGATCTGTTTGCATCTCTGGAGAGTGTCCTTGGTCTTTCAAATTAAGTGAACTGTGATGATGTATAATGATTTGAGGAATTTTTCAGAGACTTAATTGCTGAACACTCTAACCTAGTTTTTATAGCAGATGTAATCATCTCTTTTATCTGTGCTTACCAAGGACTATCTTAGTAGTTGCCAAGAGATCAAGTCTCCCCTGCTGCCACTTCCCAAGAATTTAGGGAATATTATGTTCTGGAGTTCTGCAGAAGGGTTCGATATTGAAAATCAAATATATATAGAACTTCGAGTAAAGACCGTTTAGAATACTCTGCATAGATTCTTGAAATGGTGAAGAATATTATACCTTGCATTCTATAAGCACACTTAGGCAAGTGACAAGAAGAAAGAGTACATTGAATCTGAGGTGTAAATATAATTGGTGTAGTGTGAATACGTGGTTTTCTAATTGTATTCCTCGCAGCTACACCTCAGAGATAAATAATTGGAAGATTTGAGGGTGAGCACTGAGCACATGGGATTTCCACATCAACTTCATATATATAGGTTGGTTTTTTTAGTTTTATATGTTGAGAGTCCTTGTAAGATTTTGTTGGTGTGATGATTCTGCTGCAAAAACAGTAATAAAACATTTAAATATCATTACTATAGGTAATATTTGAATTTTGCTGATAAGTCACATAGTGCCTGGTATTAGCACAGTAGATAATTCCATTATTTGGAGATGGAGAATACCACTTAGAAAGGACTCTTTTATCCTTTGATTTAATAATAAATTTTTATAGAAAAACATGTACATTAAGCCCTTCATCCCATTTCTATGGAAAAGAAGTAAATGTCTCAAAAGCAAAGTGGCATCAGAAGTTTTTTCAAGAAAACAAATCCTTAGAAGTTGGCACCTAATTAAACCAGTATTCACATGATTGATAGTTTTTATGCATTGTATTTAACTTGTTTTTATAATATTGTTAATATCTAGAGATGTTTGTTGAGCATGTAATACATGTAAGAGCTACTTTACAAGGTGCTGGGGATATAGAAAATAGGTAAGATGTGATCTTTTCTCATGTAGGGATTAGAGTCCATTTGGTGGGGCGATAGAACACAGCCATGAAGGAATCAATTGCATTACAGAGGAGTGTGGAAAACCATGTTTCTGCAAATGTGCTTCGAGGATTCCACAAATATTTGATAGCACATTTCTTTTAAAAATATTTTAACCATTTAAAAAGTAACATGTTATTTCATTGTGTTCTATGCACCAAATATTAATATGCACAGACCACTAAAGCTAATTAATTTTTCAGATTAATTTATTCTTTTTTTTATAACTTCAAAATAGAAGTAGCATATCCTTTATTTGTATTCCTCAAAACCTGAAAAAAGACACATAGCCCTAGCAACATTTTTTAGTTATTATTTTCCCTCTTCCACCTCTGCCATCATGTAATAGTTTCGCTCCCAAGTTACAGTCCTCAACACCTCTCTAACTCCCTCAACAAAGCAAAACTTCTTTAGCACTTTCTTTCTAACTTCATTTCCTTCTGATTCTCCTTCACAAAATTTCCAAAACTGATCTGTCAAGTAAGATCTTCCTCAGAAAGCCTGGGAAGGGAAGAGTCATTGAGCAAGCCAGGCTACAAAATGCTCTTCTGAGGGACTGGGGAGGAGAAATCCAGGAATTGGACATGAAGTAATTTTCATCCCTTTATGTTTGTGTATCCTTGGTAGGCTGCATGGAGCTAGTGCTCTATGACTGAGTCTTCAAATGACAATATCCTAGATGACTTTTTCACAAACTCAAGAATTGTTATGTGAACAATATACTTTTAAGGACAAAAAAGAAATAAAGATTCTCACATGAGTAGTCATTCAACATAGAAAGGATTTTATCATGCAGTACTTTGCAGCAATGAACCTGAACCGTTTTGTTTTGCTATAAGGACATGTGATGGTATTCTTTCATCTTTTATGTTTTTTGACTCCAAAATTTACTTGATATTCATTCATAAGTGGATAGACATTGGAGGATAGGTGTGTGTACCTAGTCAAAAAATGAAAGTGGTAATTAATTTTGGAGTAAAGAAAATTGCTGCCTTCAAAAAAATATAAACTGTCAGTATTTTTAAAGTAAAATGTTTTAACAATGCAAGTATAAGAAGAAGTAGAAGATAAGCCAAAAATCTGTCAGAGATGTACTTGAAAGCAAGAAACCAGTGTTTACAAGATAGATATGTTTCTAGGATTAGGCCTAACAGCTGATGAGGATTTAGTTACATTAAAAGAACTTTGCCTAGTTTAGGTCTATATACTTTCAAAACCATGTTATGGAATGAAAACCTGGGTTTACTATACTTCAAAATGTTACTTAAAATTTTAATATTCATTGTTCTTTTCTATAAATTATTCATGAAATGACAAAAATATATTTAAAAAAGGGGTCCATGGTCATGGCTGTTTTTCCTGGTGTACTTATGGTTAAAACATGAACTAAAGGTCTTTCCACCCTGTCTAAAATAAGTCCTCTGTCTATTTTCTCTATGGGAGCACACTTATTTTTCTTATTCTTCTTAGTGCTTTTAAGAAAATTTACTGTTATTTAATTGGTTTACTTTGGTATGGTGTCTACCTCATCTGCTAAGTAAACTATATGAGGGCATGGACCATGTCTGTCTTGTTTATGCTGAATCTCCACCTTACCTAGTACCCAGCTGTGTAAGGGTGCAATAAATTTGTCAAGCAGCTTGGATGCTTATAAAATCTTCCTTGGTTAGATTTTTGTTGACAGTGTATCAGCAGACTCACAGCAGGTTTAGGGTTTAGTTCAGCCTTTTTTACTCATTGAGATTTATTAAATTGCTTCAATTTACCATATATTTTAGCAGATTTCTTCTTTCTGAGCTGTAATGCTGTCTCTTTTAGAAAAGAACCAGTAATTGTTTTATATCTTGCTTGCTTTGTTTGTTTTACCTGTCCAGTTTGACAAAGCTAAATTGTGATGAGGTCAATGAAGCTTAAAGCATTTTTCTTAAAATATTTAGCACACAGAATTTGTGTTGCTATTGTTGGGCGGGGAGGGAAGATAAAGTTAGAAATGGCATTTATTAAGTCAACATGTACCAGCTTCCTACTTCATGGGAGGTCAAACAGCTCCTACAGACATTTTATTTTGATGAATAGTAAATATCCATTAAATGGTTATGGAAATGTTATCCTTTTTCTTATGTTACAGTAAATCAACAGACCTACCAAACTTTACACAGTCTATTTGTGCTATTTATGAAGGATACATAGAAACACATAGGGATTCCCAAGTTTCTGAATACCATATTTCACAAGTTATAGCCTAATCTTATAGCAAGAAGATAACAGTAGAGTGCATTTGGGATGTAGCTGGATGGCACTTATTTTACTAATTAGATGACCTTTTTGTCTTCTTTATACATAATCTTTAGCATTACAGGTTATTGTCAAAACTACGAATGATAAATTCCTGAACATAAAAAGACGTACCTTATAAATGATACCCTGCCCCTTATTTTATGAGTTAACTGTCTTTTACCTCTAAAATTCCCTACTATCTTCCTTATTTTTCTCATTAAGTAGAAAAAGGATCACAGTTAAACTTTATAAGCTCCCTACAGATAAGACGGCTTTTTTTTTAATAAGGCATAGTGAAGATGAGTCATTTTATCATATGATGAAAAGATTGTGATAAGCTTTGTCTCCCTTTCCTTCAGTGAAAGATCTTCTTTTTTAAAATCTATTTTATTATTATGACATTGGTTAATGAAATCCAGTACAGTTCAGTAGTAACCTATATATATTGCCTTGTGTGTTCACTGCCCGTAGTTAGATTTCCCTTTGAAGGATCTTTGAGCTCATATAGCTGTAGGGAGCAGCAGCAAATTTTATTTCAGTAATTCAGCTATATATATATTTATAATGATTCTTTTCTTCCAAAGATAAACTAGTTCAAATAAACCAGTATTAGAGGAGCAAAGTTACAATCTTTTAAGTGAAAATCAACCATCATTGGTTGAATAAAAAGATGAACAATGAAAACAATGAAATAGTACACATTTAGTAAACATTTAGGATAAAAAGAGAAAGGGATATAACTATTCAAGAACAAATAAATAACATTTTTCTTAAGGCAAAAGAGAACTACTTTAGAAAATTTGTTGGTGATTAAAAAATAAAATCAGTAACAACATTAGGTACAGAGGTTACATGGTTGCTTATCAGACCACTAGTCTCACATTTCCACCCGCCCTAAGGACAGCTTTGCTTATATTTTATAAAATCTACAAACCCAACATGTCCAGTATCAAGTTCATCAGTCCCTCCTCTTTGGAATAGTCCTGTTCTTGGCTTCTTGCAACTGCTTGTTTTAGTCCATTTGAGCTGCTATAACAAAAATACCATAGAGTGGGTGAGATATAATAATTTATACAATAATTTATTTCTCACAGTTTTGAAGTCTGGGATGTCTGAGATCTTGGCACTGGCAGTTTCAGTGTCTGGTGAGGACATACTTCTTCATTGACAGCCGTTTTCTCACTGTATCCTCACATAGCAGAAGGGCCAGGGATCTCTCTGGGGTGTCTTTTATAAGAGCACTAATCCCATTCATTAGGGCTCCACCTGCCAAATCACCTCCCAAAGGTCCCACTTCTACTGTCATCACCTTGGGGGAGTAGGATTTCAACATTTGAATTTTGAGAGGATACGAAAATTCAGTCTATAGCTCTATCCTTCCTAATTCTCCCATTTCTTTCAGTTTTACCCCCATTTGGGGGGGAGTTCTTTATCCCTCTTATTCAGGCACACATTAGGTTGTGTTATCCTGAAATGCATCAGATTCACTGCTTCAGTTCCATTTCCCAGACTACACCATAGAATAGATCCTTATTACCATTACTTCATTTCTAGTTTGATGTGGTGGTATTCTAGCTTGTCTCCTGATTTTGTCTTTCACCTGACCAGTTCAACTAATTATTCTTTCTCTGTTGGTTTTGCCCTGCAGGAGAGTGTACATTTATTGAGTATTTTGTTATTACCACTGAGAGTTTAACACAGTAGAATTCTAGATTCATAACTCATTTAGAAATAAATTATTAATTTAACTCAACCTCACGATTTTATGAAGCAAATCATGCTCTACTTTTTTTTTTTCAGAATAATGGATCATATTTTATATGGGCCATATAAAAAAGAAAAATGGTTCTAGGAAGTTTCTGGAGACAAAACTTGTTAAATGTGAAAAAGATTTGGCAACAATTATGATTCATGAAGTTGGGGAATTAGGATTATCCCTTTCTCAAATAAAAGTGGGAGATGTTGAGGAACAGTGTCACAAAGTAAGTGGGTACCCACTTGGAGACAAATGCTAGAGGTATGGGGAAGTGATTGATCATGTTATAAAGATATTCTGTACCTAACCACAGCACACATGATATTACTGAAAATCTTCATGATCAGAGTATCTATGGTTGATAGATTTAGATCTTATGGGAAAAACAGCAATTGAGAACTGAGGTCATTAGGGAATCTGGAGAAACCTAGAAAAATAATTTTACTTAAAGACAGCACTAAGTAAAGAGACTATAAATAAATTATGTATCTTAAGTTAGTGATAATGGCTACTATATAACTAACATCAATTTACTGATTGCTTAAAACTTCAGTATTTTACTCTAGGTTCAAAAGAATGTAAATTTATTTTAATGTTTGCAATTTTATTGTAATTCAGTTTAATTCATTAACATTTTTGTAAATTTATTTTGCATTAAATTTTGGGGTGGAGGGAGCAACAATGCAAAATGTAATAAAGAAGTTGTTGAATCTTCATTTATTATAGAAGGAATAGACTCAGATCAATAATACCTCAGAGACCATATGATAACTACACTTCATTGGCATTTTATATCTTGGAGTGACTCAGTTTTCGGTGACTCACTGTTCACTAGGCGCTAGTCTAAACAGATCTTTTCTCAACCATACCACACCTTTGAGCTTCTTTCTCTTTCCATATTCTACTATAATTAAAAGGGAAATTAATTCTTGCTGCTCTTATTTTTCATTACTTGTTTACTTCTGTGTAGTGGGTAGTTGATCTTGGCCAATGAGTAAGCTTAGAGACATACTGTACTACTTTTCTTTAAAAAAATCTACCTCGCTCATTAAACCTGATTATCATTTATTCATTCTTTAACAAATATTAAGTATCTAGTATTATTCAATACTATGCTAGGTACTACAGTAGTACATAAAGGTAGTACAATCTCTTTCCTTGTGGATTTATATTCTAGAAGAGGAAACAGACAAAATATATTTCAGCTTCTTCCTCAACATTCCCTATGTTCATTACTTTATTTTTTCATAGCATTTATTAATATTTAACTCATGGAATGTTGGCTATATGAGGGCAAGGATTTCTACATATTTTGCTAAAAGAATATTTGTGGGCGGAGAAGTGATTAGCCATCATGAAGTGACATCTTATTAGTCACCATGTCTCCTGATTCTGCTTCTTCAGTCTGTCTTAAATAACTCCACTGTTGCTTCCTTAGTTCAAGTCCTTTTTATTTTTGTCTGATCTATTAAAGTAGCTTCTTTGTAGTTTACCTACATCTATATAGTATCTTTCCCCTTAAGACTACTGCCAGCAATATCTTTGTAAAATTTAAAGTTGAATTTCTTCAGCGATCTATCTTTTAAGGGTAAATCAGGTTCCTTAGCTTTAACTTTTCATTATTGGGTTCCTTCCGATCCACCCAGCCTTGCTTTTTTTATTTCTCTGCTACTCCCTGCTCTCCATCTCAGACTTTATGCTGCAGTATCAATATATTGCACTTCTTTAAGCTACTTCGAAAAATGTGGTAGCTAAACCAGAGGTATCAGCATAACTTGAAAACTAGTTAAAAATACAAATTATTGGGTTCTATCCTAGGGCCTACTGAATCAGAAACACCGGGCATAGGGCTGAGCTTTTAGGATGGTCCTGATGTACCTTAAATTTGAGAACCACTCTTTTAATCCTTTCTTTTTTATTTTTAAACTTCATTTCTTGAATAAGCTTAGCCATTAATTACCATGCTTTCAAAAGCACTTTCATTTGTGAGACTCTTAATCTACATCACTAACCTTGATTTCTTTGTCAGTCCTACTTTTTAAATTGTGTAGTGGACATCTTTCCTGGATATCCTTCCTGTATTTCAGACTCTTTAGATTCTAAACAAAATTCATTACCCATCTACTGAAATCTTTTTTATATACTATATTTCCTATTTCCTCCTTCAAAAGATTCTTCCTTACAGCTCTGAATAATAGATTGTGCAGTATCTTCTTATTGGTTTCTATTTTGTCTTGCTCTAGAAGAACAACAACAAAAAAAGATTTTTAAAATAACTGCTGACTAAAATAGGGTTAGGATTTTCCAGGCAATAAAATTACTATCATTTTTAGACAGTCTGTTAAAATGTATTTTTAT
The DNA here is from genome assembly GCF_000325575.1 of Pteropus alecto. Lineage (NCBI taxonomy): Eukaryota > Metazoa > Chordata > Mammalia > Chiroptera > Pteropodidae > Pteropus > Pteropus alecto. Next base: position 6,144,005 of record NW_006439717.1, read on the forward strand.
CTTTTCCACCCTTTTCCTCTTTGTCTTTTCCCCTCCTCAGTCTTCTTTCTCTCATTTTAAGAATTTAGAGGCTACTTACTTTGAAACTTGACTTTATTGTCCAAGTTCTACATAAAGCTGGAGAAATCCTTGACCCTGGGCCAATAGAGTGACAACTTGTACTGGCACCAAAGATTAGAGCCAGGCATCATTTCAGATATCTCTGTGCAGTTCCTGTAGTAGCTTCTCAATGTATATTTTTTAAATGAATAAGTGAGTAAGTAGGCATTTCTCAAAGGACTGGGCAGATCTCCAGAGTCAAAAGACAGGGTGAGATTGTGGCTAGAGACATAAGGAAATTCAAGGATTTGAGGAATAAGGACTGAGAAATTTTGACACTCAAATATTGATTAAATGAATAAATGAAAGATTTTAACGGAAAAAACAAATACTTATTGTCAGAGATGGTTAGATATTTCCTTCTCTGAGAGAGGAGGGATAAATTTAAACATTATTTTAGTGTAAACTTTCAGGTTTAATTTTTAAATTTTATATGTGTGCTTCCCTATGAGCATTCAGTTTTATATACATATTTAATAATTTTCATGTCGTTTTATGTAACAGTTATATTCTAATGGTTTTATCATATATCTTGGACTATAACTTTTAACTATTATTTTACATTTTTTAGTAAGGAAAGACAATAATGTATATGTGAATGTATTTTTTAAATTGCACATCTGAATTACCTTACATATGAGGAATTTTTATACCTGAAAATTATAATATATCCTAATAATTTGAGTTAGTCCCTCATAAAGATCATATATTCTTGTTATAATAATTTAAAAAAAAACCTTTCTTTTTAACATGCATACAGGAAACCTCGACCTGTCTCCCAGTTGGTTGCACAGCAGGTTACTCAGCAGTTTGTGCCCCCTACACAGTCAAAGAAAGAGAAAAAAGATAAAGTAGAAAAAGAAAAAAGTGAAAAGGAAACAACTAGCAAAAAGAACAGTCATAAGAAAACCAGGTAAATTTGAAGTGTATTTTATGGCACTTTTTAAGTAATAAAATTAACTAGTTAATATTCTCTCTTAACGTTGATACACTCATATACAAAGTGGTAGTAAAAGATTTCATCTCCTTTATTATAAACTATTATAAAACTGTTTTTCTGAGTTTGAAAGGTATATTAGAAATTAAACACAGAGGCCACAAATACAAGCTTAAATGTGAGGTCGCTTTTTTTTAAAACTAGATTAAAAGACATTTGTGTTTGAGCTATTTCTTTTTCAGTCATAAAGCCAGAAGTGATATTCACAATATTCACAGATACTTGCATGGGCTTTAATAAGTCAGAATGGCTGTGAGTCCCGACAGAACAGTGTTAATGCCTGTACCCATGCACATAAGCTTAGTAGCAGCCCCACATGTAACTCAGCCGAAGATGTTACCAACTTCCTCTGTGATGCAACTATGTCATTGCTTTTCTGAGACATTTATTTTAATGAAATTGATAATCTGTTGGCAAAATTATGATAAAGCTATAAAAGCACAATTAAGAAACCATTACTTATAGGTATTACAGTTTTTTTGTCATGTTGAAGAGGATTCATTAGTGATTGGTTTGATTAATGGTAATGAGTCAGAACATTTTATGATATTTTTGTGGTTAGTTATACATGAATCTAGAGCTTTAAACATAGATGTATTCATTTTGTTATTTTTACCTGATTGATTATTCATTATATGCACAGAAAGTTGGTAGACAGAAAAGCTAGTTTAAAATTTTATCATCTTTTGCATTTAGGCCAAGATTGAAAAATGTGGATCGGAGTAGTGCTCAGCATTTGGAAGTTACCGTTGGAGATCTGACAGTCATTATTACAGACTTTAAGGAGAAAACAAAGTCACCGCCTGCATCTAGTGCTGCTTCCGCAGATCAGCACAGTCAGAGTGGCTCTAGCTCTGATAACACAGAGAGGGGAATGTCCAGGTCATCTTCACCCAGAGGAGAAGCCTCATCATTGAATGGAGAATCTCATTAAAGTTTATTTTCTCCAGTTTCTTAGTCACTCTGTCATATCATGCAAATAAACAGATTATGCCAAGTACCACATTTTCATGACAAACGTATTCATGCACAATCCATAATTTGCGTTTTACATAAAATAAAAATTTGTTAGAATTTGTTAGATTTTACTGCAGTCTCTGCGTACCAGACGCTTCCAGACGTTAACATTTTGGTCTTCACAGTTAAAGGTGCCATGAAAATGTGGTTGAATTATTCATTATGCAGTGTTATTGGTAAGTCTATTTTCACTTTTAGTTTAGTGAATTCTAACACATAATTCTTGAATTCTCTACTATTGGCATGTAACGAATTTAAATTTTTATAACATAGTGCAAGCTGCCTAAATATGTATTATTTGAGAATTGTGAAACAAATAGTTATATGTATACAAGTCAAAGATCAACTTAATCAACTATCGCTGCAACAGAATTTTCTTAATGGTTATCCTCTTAAATACACCTGCTGGTACTTGGTGTGGTTAAATAGGAAAATTGTTATTAAATAAAGAATTTGTATGAACCGTTGCCAATGTTTTTGACACACTTTACTAAATTATTGCTCCTGAATTATGTTTCTGGTTTTACCTGTTTTTTATTTTTTGTTTTTTTTGCTTGTCTTTCAAAATATTCATTTATTGTAATGTTTACTATCAGACTAGTAAACAATAAAACATTGATTATTTAGCTTTATAATTCAGGTTTAGTGTTATTGTCATTGAACACTGGTATTTTCTGTATTATATAGAAAGTTAAAATTCAAATTATTATAAGCATTTGGCAAAAGCAGAAGAGAAAGGAAGGAAACCTGCCATATTTTAAAAGCTGCAGTTTTGGAAAAGCTTTAACTTAATAGTTTTATCACTGTTTCCTTGCCCCAAACTTAATCCAGGGTCATAGAAGTATGAATCTAATTAATACAGAAATGGAAACTGTTGCACAGAACTGAGAAATAACTAATCTTAAATCAGTTTAATTGGCTTATTAAATATAACAATTCTTATGAAAATCACCATGCCCTATTTTCAGACACAACTGCCAGTTTATGCATTTATCAATATTCTGAAATAAAAAAAGTATTTACAGCCCCACTTACTATTATGTAAAATTATGAATAAAATATTTTTATGACTACAGATTTTGCATTTTTGTTTACAACTAATAAAGTGTTTTATGTTATATTTAAAAATCCAACCTAGAAACCACACAGTACTTCTTAAATTCTCTTAGGGTCTCCTGCTTTCTCTTAGTCATTTGCTTAACATATATCCACCTGTAGGAGACTTCTGCAATATAAATGAACTTAAAAACACACATAACTTGGATACAAAATATCACATAAAGACATCATGATAGCATTTGAAGAAAAAAAACTGTAGACCCTGACAGTTGTGATATTTGGTGGTTTCACGTGGCAATGTAATTTTCTGTTTAATGCAGTACTTTTTACAGGCACAATGGTACTGTCTTTTTTGTAAGATGCTAGTTGTGAAATACAGTTAATTGCATACAGTAAAAGTCTGTGATTAAAACATTTATATACCTCATTCTTTAGTGTTGTTAAATGAAAAATTAAAATTTGTTTTTATTATATGATACTTTCAATGGAACCCCAACTAACTGGTTAAGTTATGCTCTTTTAAATAATTCCTTTTTTTTTTGTCTTTTCTGTTTTTTACATGTTTCAAATGCTTTTTTACATACTCATTTTTAGGCATAGTAAAATTTAAAAATAATAGTAACAGGGAAAATATTCTAAACCTTAAGTTAAAACTGTGCTTTTGGAGGTACTGGGTCTTTTGATGACAAAATCCTTTCAGGATGTGTTTTAAATAGACTGTAAAAGAGAGAAAATCTGACAGAAGATGGGATTTTACCTAACTGGGCATAGTCATCTTTC
>NW_006439717.1:6147976-6154966 GCF_000325575.1 Pteropus alecto
GTATAGAATGGAAAGTAAGAGTGCTAACTGTTGTGTGGCATTTGAATCCTTGTAGAACCTAAGTGAGCCTGAGTAAATAAGGTCACTTCCTACTTGTTAAACAGGATAATAATAATTATATCTAACTCATAGTGTTGGGAGCATTAAATGTCAATCCATATAAAATTCTTAACAATTGCCTGACACTGGATGCTCAGTAAATGTGAGCTTTTACTAACTTAATAGGTAAAATCCCATTACAAAAAAACAAGTGGTGGTGCTTTTTTTCTTTTTTTTTGGTGACAAAAATCATTTTCATGCTCTCTTGGATGACTGAAAGGAATTGTGTTCTGTAGGTTATACTGAATTTTCTGCATCAGATGTTTGCTCTGATCCCAGACCAGCCATAATTAAAGAACCTGATGGTGTGCACTATGTGACAGGAGAAATGAACCAAGTTGGCTAGTTTTCCTTTCATCAATTACAATTATCTTCACCTGCCTTCATTTCACCCTACCTCAGATACTTCTAAAAGTAAAGAGACCCAAATCCCATTAATACTTACACTTAATGTTAAAATATGCAAAACAATTCAGAGCCTGGTCTTAGAGTACATTTTTAGCTGTTTCATCAATTTACCCTGTGGTTTTAGCAGTGCATTCTTTTAACCAAATTCCATACAAGAAGAGAATTTGGATGTTTTTCAGAGTTTATTTATTTTGATATAAATAAGAGTGAAAATATAATTTGAGGCATACAAGAATACATACTCAAAACCTTTTGTATTACACAGTAGAAATAGTTGGCTTAATAACTTAAAAGTTTTATTTTTATTAAATGCTTTCTTAAAATTATAGTGATGATAGTAGACAAAGTGAAAACATTAAAAAAGGAAGAAGAACCTCAGATTTTCTAAGTTGATTGCATATTACTATTCTTTTAGACAAAAATCCTTTTTGCCTAAAAAGAATGTAGTTTCTACAAATTATATGCATTAATGCTAAATGATCCAGAGGATTTAGTTTCCACTTAGGCCTTCTTTTTTACTTATTTTCTTGGTCTGTGACTTAGCTCTTCCATAAAATCTTTTAAAGACTTGATGTTGGAACTGGGCCATTCACAGCAATTTCCATACTGTACTTTGAAAATTAAATGAAAACAAAAGTGAATGTAATGATAAGGATGACCATAAAATAATACTTTGACTTAATAGCACTGGCCCCCACCTTTTTAATCACAGGCACCTTCAGTTGTCTGGAAAAATGAATGTAGAAAATGAAGTATAGAAATGTCATCAGTGATAAAAATAGCTGAGCAGAATCAAGAGACAAGGTTATAGAAATACAGGATGTCATTGATCATTTTGAGAAAGCAGAAGGAAAAGAATGCCCTCACTGGCTATCGACAGCAATGAAAAATAAGCCCCACTAATATCAAAGGCAAGGAAGGGAAAAAAATCAAGAGGGAAAGGTAGCACAAATAGAAAAGAAAATGGGATGTTGGGATGCAATCTGTATAACAGAATCCTTAGAAAGGGAGAGAACAAATAGAACAGCATGTCAGTCTCAGAACATTTGAAAAACACGCTATGATAAATCATCTCAATGACTCAAAAGTTTCAGATGTGTTTAGTAGACTTTACTAGAGCAGCAGCACTATGTGTAATAACTTTGGAACGATATTCAAAACCAGTTCATTTTAAAAAGCTGTGTTAGAGCTAAGTTTTACCTTGAATTACATGAACACTTTACTTTCCTGAATGCACATCCCCGCTAGGTCAGGTAATTTAAATGTTTTGTTTTCAGTGTGGCATCTTAAACCAGTGCAGATATTCCTGCCTTTATGGAATGGGCCAATTCTGAAGCAAATAAAATGCTTTGATAAGACCAGGTACTTCTATGGAAAAATCAAATAGAACACTGACAGGTTTCAGTGCTCTGGGACATGGTGTATGCTCAGAATTGCTTTCTGGTGTTGGGTTTGCCGCACCTTCCTCCACAGCCCCCACCCTCCTCCCCCAAAACACACCTCTGCACCCATCAGTAGGAGTTGTAGACTGGAAGCTATTTTACTGTTGCAATATTTTCAGTATTTTTATGATCTAGGTTTTTCTTTACATCAGTATTATTCAACTCAGTGAACATTTATTGAGTATATTTTGTGTACTAGGTGCTGGGCTAGGGGTTGGTTACAAAGAGGATAGAGGTAGAATGCACATCTTAGAGATCTGCAAATAATTACAGTGCCATCACCGCAACCATAAAAATATGTGTAAGACATAAGTAACAGTGAAGAGGATGTGTTTGTGACCCTTTTGTTTCTAGAAAATTCATCTTGGTCTAAGTATCCACTCCAAGCCAACCATGCAAATGTTAGGATCTCATCTTGATAGTTGCAGTTGACAGTGTCACTTGTCACAAGTAGTTTTAGCATCATTTCATTATTCCAGCTTCAATTTTTTAAAGTTTAAAACTTTAAGCCTTGCAATGTGGGATTATCATTTTCCTATAGTATTTTTTAAAAATCAGTTAACAGCTGAATGGAGTGGGGTCTGCTGTTGCCTTTTGTGAAGATATCAAGGGAAAATAACATCACGCAGAATCCAAATGAGAAATTTTATTCAGACATGTTCCAAGAAAAGCTTTATTACACCTGAGAAATCAATTTGCCTTTTTCTTATGGACAATGTGAATCATTAATTGATTGTCATCAGTTATTGCTTCAATTGTGAGAAATTTCATATTAAAACTAGGCTACTTTTTATGATTACGTAGAATTCAATTGTCTGCACATCTAACTTGTTATTCTTAATATTTTCTAGATTGTGATTTTTATCTACTTATGTTGTTCTTTGTGTTCTTAGGAATTTACTCAATTCTCTTCTTCAGTCAGACTAAATAATAATACTTTTTTTAAAAAGCTAAAAAAACTGCTTTATTTCAGGTGTGAGGATAAGGCCCACTGGGAACTTTTTGTAGGCAAGGTGCTAGTAAAATGGTGCCTCTCCAACTGGAATTCCTGAGGAGTGGAAATAATTTACAAGTTTGGCAAACTTTGAGATTATATGCCTTGGTTTAGATCTACTTCCTATCTGGAAGTAGAGAGTTTGAATGAAAGCTACCATACCATCTTCATAGTCCCATGAACTCTTTTAGCAAGATAATTAAGAAACTAAACTGGGTACCAAGATTTATTAATTTAGAGTTTTAATATGTATTATTTTCGCTATCCTCTTTCAATTCATAATAATAACAGCTTGGGAGGGGAAGACTCTTGAAGGACAGTGAAAGCATTTTTTTTAAAAAGAAAGTAGGCTAAGTTCTCAGAAGAAAAGAGCAGAGTGATCTGGCCTTAGTCCCAACAGGTAGTTTTTGGACTTTAATAAAAGTAAACAAAAAAACATTGTTTCCAATACTGAATAAATAATTTAAGGGACACTTTAACTTAATTAGAGCCAAAAATCTTCTATTAAAAATGTACAAAGAAAAACCAAAACAATGTAGGACTATCTAGTGATGTAATTTCTATATAGAAAGGAATATAGGTAATAACAAGAAGTCTGATATTATTTTTCAATTAAGGAATGGACTGATGTGTGATGGTGTCAGAATTCTTAGTAATTTTAAGCCTTCAATTTTTCATAACCTGGGTTAGGATATCTGTTACTTCAAACTGTAATTATGCTCTAGACTAATGGCAGGTTTTAGAGAATTCGTACATGTGTATTTTAATTCAAATTAACACCATGTCTAAATTTCCCTGCAAATCTAGCTTTTAATTTTACCGACAGCATTTATTTTAAAATAATAGATTATAATCTATTGTAATAATGGAAATGGCAGCTCCTGAAGATTGGACCCGAGAGAATTACAGACATGGTCCACATGATAGTCCTTACTTTCCATCCCACTCCGTCCCCTCAATCCTCTCCCTCCCTTGTGGATGGAAATGCTACCTACATTCTGGGCTTCCCATTACCACTTTTTCTCATCTTGTGGTCATAGCTGAGTTTTTCAAGAATGAAGAGAATCACTTTCCTCTTTCATTGTGTCCCTGGCCCTACCCTTACCCCACATTTACTGATCTGAATGACACTTAAAAATAAAATACTTTTTGTTCAAATTGACAGCATTATTTTCCAACTTTTCCTCCAGTCCAGTAAAGTCTCTAGGAAATGGATTGTGGAAAATAGAGAAATTTTGCTAGAGGCCTACTGGAGGAGAAAATGATTTTCACTTTTAGTCTGAGTTTCTGATTCTTTGCTCTATAACTAATCTGACTTGCATTCTTGTAGTTCTCTGATTGTAAATTTTATTTGTGTTAACCTCTAAGACCAGTTGAAGAGGTTTTCATATAACATTGATATTTTTTTCCTTTTTGCTTTTCTAATTTGCATCACTCAGCATTCATTTTTTCATAATGACATAGCATGGTATAATGAAAAAAAAAAAACATGCACTTTAGATCCACAATGATTTCTGCTCAAATTATGGATCTTCATTATTAGCGATATGGTTAATGAACTTCTCTGAATTTCAAGTTTTTTGATTTTTAAAAGAATAAAACATCGACTTCATATAAATATTGTAAGGATTAAATTAGATTATGCATAGACCTCTCTCAAATGTGAGTTATATTAAAAAGTTTTTGAACTTTACTCTGAAAAGGTATAGAATTTATACCTTTTTCCCAATAGGATGTCTTTTTTTAAGATTCAAGTATTCAAAGGTAGACAGACATTGGTGGAAAGGAAATGCTAAGTAGGACCCCATATTTGCTCTAGAGTGATTTAGGGAAGACATAATAAAAACAATCATTAATTGGATGTTTATTATATATCCAACATGTACTAGGAGCTATAAGAAAAATCAAGATTAATCTTTTGAATATAAGATCCCTGATATTTGGATTATCCTGAATCTGAGAGTTTCCTAGATCATGGAAGAGATCTCTATCTCCATAATTTAAACAACAAATATTGCTACTTTTAAATGTCTTTTTGTCCACCTAAATTTACCTTTTGACAGGAAAAAGGGAAGATCAAAATTGATTGAAAATTTGGATATAGTCACCTGTTATTAGAGAACTAAGAGGGTGGTCTAGAGATGAAAAAATAGAATATGTACATACAAATAGTAAATGAAAGCATGATCTGTTATGACATCAAAAATATTTTCAACAATTCAACATTAATTTAGGAAGCTGAAAATGTAAAGTGAATCCTAAAAATGATCAGAAGGGTATGCACATAGCTCCTTATAGTCCAAGATAACCAGTTAAGACAGGGTGTGGGTAATACAAGTCATTTCTATTTTTGGAATGCCTTATATACTTTTTCAACAGAATTTCCTTTTTAATTACAGGATTAAAAGGAACCTAAAGGGATGATATGGTCCAGAACTCTGATGACAAGTAAATGGATGGTTATTCTTCTGGATATGCTCTTCCCATAAATTGTTGCAGAAATGAATACTGCCATTCCAGTATTTTAACAATCTGGGTCATTATTTATTTTTACTACATTTAGTTTCTTTGTTGAAATAGAGAACAACTGTAGTTAGCATCTCTTTAAACATCCTTCATTTATTTAAGTACTAGTTCTTGCTCTAGTATATTGGTCTCAAGCTCTATTTTCCATTCTTATAAAGGCTTTTATTATCCATCTTTGTACTTCCTTATGTTTCTCTTTATTTTTCTAAGAACTGTAAGTTGTTGTGAAAGGATTAAGTTAATATTGTTTTCACCTGCCTGTCTCCCCTTTGAGGGCAGTACACTCTAGCCCCTTGTCTAGCATGTAGAATATATTCAATAAATGTTTATTGAATGAATAAGTGTATGTTTTCATTCTATTCACACATCTTGATAGAATGCTGGTTTTTCATTTTTTTGTCAGGTAAGATGAGAAATTTAATTCTTATAGGTAAAGAAACTGAGGCTTAAATTTGTTTAGTGACTTCTCATGATCACAAAACCAGCACTTTTTTGGTGTAGGGATTCCAAATGGAGAACTGCTAAACTACATAGAATCCCCTCCCACCCTTTGTTGGGGGGAAGGGGCAAACTCTTCAAAGCTCCAAATGCTATTTGAACAATTTAACAGCATGATTTTCTCCATGAAATAAATGTGTGTGTGTGTGTGTGTGTGTGTGTGTGTGTGTGTTTAAAGTTTCCTTTCCTTCGTTTTTTGGCACTAGTTGCTTTGTGTCTCCAGTCTCAATCTCAGTTCCAGCCTCCACAGGGCAGCTAGAATCTGCTCCTGAAAAGGCAAATGTGATCATGTTACTTCCTAAAACACCCTTCGCTGTTTCACCATTGTCTGCCAGATTAAGTTCAAACTCCTTGGTATACTACACAAGATACTCAAATATCTGGCCCCTTCAATTTCTAGTCTTATCATTCATCATATCCTGTTTTGCATTTACTTAGCTGGTGGTATCAAACTTCTCACAATTCCCCAGAACACAAGAGCCTGTTTCATTGATCCCTTAGCCTGGAATTACTTCCCTTACCAACCCCCACATCCCCCAAACTCTAGGGCAACTTTTGCTATGCAGTTTCTTTTGACCACATCCGCAGGTAGAACTGATTGTTTCTTTTTGTGTGTGCTCACACAATTATAGGCTTATATCCTAATGTCTGTATTGTTGTATTGCACTTATCGACAAGTATCGACTGTCCAAAGAGGAATCTTTATGCCCCAAGGTACTCACACAGTGCTTGGCATATAGTGACGGTCTAAATATGTTCAGTAAATGAATGGAGTGGAAATGTGGCTGAGGAAGAGGGCAAATAAATGGAAAGCTGAAAAAGTTCTTTATAGAAAGACTATGAAATTGTTTTGGACAAACAAATGACGACTTGTGAGGAAGGTCAAAAAGATGTAAAGAGAGGACCTCAGCTTTACAGGCACTTAGCCTCCTTGGGAGGCAAATCAGCATTTCCAACAGCATTACAAGGTAATGAGCTATCTGGGTGAAATGGCTCGTGGAGACGGGATTATAGAAACGTAGA
>NW_006439717.1:6154987-6155294 GCF_000325575.1 Pteropus alecto
AGCTGAGAAATGGCTTAATCAAGTGCCTTCTAAGTGAAAGGCGTTTTTTTTTATGCGTTAAGCAATTTAATCTTTACACCCACTATGTGATGAAGCCATTCTCTCCATTTTAGAGAGGAAGAAATACGCTCAGAGAACTCGGAGTGCTCAACGCCACAAACTACCATATAGAAGACCCATCATTTGAATTTTGGTCGGCTGCCTTCAATGCCCTGTTCATTTCGCCACTCGCCTCCTCTGCAGCTCAGAACTTGGGGCTCGGGAATTACCTGCCCTGTGTCGCCGTTCCCCTAGACCTCGTGGGAAC
>NW_006439717.1:6155880-6184238 GCF_000325575.1 Pteropus alecto
GGCCGCCGGGACCGCGCCTCCTGCCTCTTTGCCGCTGTTTCTGACCCCCTTCATTCCTTTCCCTCCTTCCCCTCCGCTCCAGGGGTGAGCCTGGCGTTGCTCCATCCTGAAAGCACCCCACGCTTTTGTGTTTGTCTTCTGACCCATTCCTCAGGCGCTCTTTAAAGCAGTAGAAATTAATTTTCAACTTTTAATTGACAGTTGATTTTTTAAAAAGATTCTTTGAAAATAAGAGGTTCTCCACAAAGGCCTTCTTGCTGTTTGACTAGTGGGAATTCCTTCTTGTTTCCATGGAGTTCAAGATGAGATATTTAACCAGGCTGGCGCCCTAGTTCAATTTTTTACCCCTCCTGAATGCGGTGTCTAACTTTCTGTGTTAACGCTTTAGTTTGTCATTATTTGTCGGCTAAATTTGGATAGAGCATTTATGTAGATTGGGATTTTTCTTTAGGAAACAATCCATGTATTCTGAAACTTACAGCACGTTAAGAAAAGTGAATGATACTTAACACGTTCACGTCTTTTGTGAGATGGAATAGAGGTATCTTTCTTTTAAAATTGGTATTTAAAAAGCAGCATAATGACTTAAATAGTTTCACACAAATCATTGCCAGAGTTGTAATCAACATAAGATTTAAACAGGAGAAAAGAATGCAACACATTACGAAAGCTTAAATTCTGAGCGTTTCCACTTCCTTGAAAATAGGCTCCTCTCTTTGTGGGCATGTCTCTGGGCATGACCCAGTGTTCCCTTAGTAAGAGGCAAAGGCTGCTTTGATATCGAAAGTATGGAGTTGGTAGAAGGAGGAGTGCAGTCAGCTGTGGGCTGTTTAACATTCTTTTGAGAGTAATGGTCTTTCCCAAAATGAAAGGGGGACGTTTGGGCAGAGGAGCAGCATGGAAATCCGGGATTGTCATGTTTTTATCCTTTGATGTGATTGCAGTCAGGCAAATTCCTAGGACATCGGGATTTTATTCATATAAAAAGCAGAACTACTCTCAGAGCCAGGTTTGTCAACTCTCACTTATCTTCCAGGGAGGGGCAGAGACTTGAATACCTGGATGAGTTCATGAAAAATGCACATGAAAAGCAGTTCCTGGTCTATTATGGTATTGCGAAGCATTGAAAATTATGGAAAAGAAATTATTGACTAGAGTTGTAAGGAAGCAGCATTTTAATCAAAACATTTATAATATTAGCATTTCAATTTGATAGAGTAACTTTCATTTTAGTGCTTTGTCTCACATACTTATACTTTATTTTGTGACAGATTTTTATAAATTATATTTGCTTGACCAGCTAATTTTAACAACATTACTTTATTTGGGATTTAGAAAATAAGTACCTCTGTTTTTATAAATGTTTTATAGAGCCATTACTGAAATATTAAGTTTGATGTGTCAGGGTATAGTCAACCGAAAAGCTGTATATTACAGGTCCTCTGCATAGCATAACTCCTCATTTTAAATGGGGCGTACATCTAAGTTAAAACTAAAGGTGCGTCAGTCTTTGTTAAAATTCAAAATGCATCTCACCACATGTACGTATATAAGTTCGGGCCGAGGAACAACATGGAAAAGCTGGGTTGCCATGTTTTTACCATACAATTTTAGAAATGTCAGAATTCATAAGACATCAGGTCTCTTAATTTTAAATGTTATCATTTATAACATCTTTTTAGATTCTCATAAGAGTTCAGGCAACTTCTTTGGCTACCGTGGGATATGGATTAGATATCCTTAACTTCTCTTGCTGTATGTGAACCATTTGACCAAGGTTCAGAGGGCATTGGTCATTGCACCAGGATTAAAAATTATGTATCCTTTGATTGCTCTCTAAGTGCTCTTTCTATAAAGCTGCCGTGATATAAACCTAGTCTGTAGTGTTTCATCAGTGGAGAATGGGCTATGATTCAAGCAACATCTTTTTCTTTTTTGGTAGGACTTGATTATCATTGCGTTTTTCCTTTTTTGAAGCCGTCTTACATGAAAAAATTTAGACTAAAATTTCTCTCATGTAACACATGATTCTAGGGTTATAGATAGCAGGTTCCTTTGGTCAAATCTTATAGAAGGTATTCATTGCATGGAATTAAATGGCAACAAAATACTTGGAAAGGTCCTTCTAAGTTCTCAAAGTAAGAACTTTAAAATGATAAGGACAATTTTTTAGTGAAATCTATTCTTAATTAGTGTATTCTGTTCGAATCCATTATTTTGGTATTTAGAAAATGTGCAGATCTTTGAGTCAGACAGTGTGCTCTCATTCTGGCTCTGTTTGCTGTGAAACCTTGATCACCTTTCTGCTTCAGTTTTCTCACCTGTAAAATGTAGATAATACTGAGTTGTAATAGAATTTACAGGCTTATATGGGTTGCTGGTAGGAACAAAATTCAATGAAAAAATGCCAGGTTCTCCAGGAACCTCATGGACTAGGGACTTGCTCATTCCCTTCTACTGTAGACAGGCTTTGCTATTGGGGTCTTTCTGCCCCGGTAATGTCTTTTCTAATCTCAAATAGAAAATTCTAGAAAAACGCACCCATTGCATTTTCTTGCATCACATGTCTATCTGTGGACCAGTCAGTGTTACCTGGGATAGAGACCTCTGATCCTCTGGCTCTGTGCCACTTGCATATCTCTGTGGTGGCGAGAATAACATGATTGGTGTTGGAGACGAGTGGTGCCTCAAAAGAAGGGAAATGCTGGGTAGGCAGTGGTTCTTCCACATAGATTCTGTTAAGCTATTCAGTATGGACAGTGTGTATTAGGTATTCAATCTAAAGTAGTTATTAGTTCCAGGCATCAGTACTTCTGCAGGAGTTATACATTTTGTAACTTCAGCTTCTCAGGGGTGAGTTGTTTCTCAAGATCTCATCCTGTTGTGGCTTTAGAGCAATATTGGTGGTAGAGAATCAAGAAACACTAAGCATTTTGGTGATAGCATTTCTGGACTGGCCATGCCCTTTGTGTGACTGATTTTCACACAGGGAGGTTGTCACCTTATGTTCCTTTTTAGATCTGGTTAGGTCACTGAGTTGTCATTTTTGCTGGGTCCTGTGAACACTAGTAGGATACACTGAGAATTTAGAATGGAAAGAATAAAAGTTTTGGAGACACAGACTTCAGCTTTGCCACTTACTGGGTATGTTAACTTTGAACACATTTCCTCATCTGTTAGAGGTAAGAGTGCATATGATATTGGGTTGTTTGTGAGAATTGAAATGAAATAGCTTATGTAGATTACTTAGGATGGTGCCTGCCACAATAAAATTTTGTAGCTAATATGGTGATGATTTTGATCATTTAAATGTCTGGCACTGGAGTCGGGAATCTGTGTTTTAGATGTATGATCCAGGTTATTGTTATAAAACTAAAGGTTGGGAACCACTGATTTAGCTGAGAATGGCTTGATCACTATTTTTGCATTACTGTTTTTAGTGGAGAAAATTTTTTTCACTCTTCCCTGCAGTTATTTTTGAAGAAGAGAGGAGTTGGGGCAGTGAACAGAGAAGGTCGAATTACTAAAGGCACCTTACTCTCTCCTCGTTAATGCAGGGACATTGTATATAAAACCAACATCCTGCATCTTGTTATTTTAGTTCACATAGTTGAAAAGTGCTTAGCACAAAACTGCCTAATAATTAATTAGAATAATGTTCTTCTGTGCTTTTGGAAGGAAGATTAGGTTAATGAAAAAATTATGTATTTTCGATTTAGAATTTCTATTTTAAAACATTAAGGTTATTTATGTGTCATACCTATTGGCAATACTTCTCTCCACATGTTGACTTAATTTTTTTTTTTTTAGTGTGCATACCATGTACAGTTTAAAATTTTTATGTATTCAGACAGGAAGTTTTTTCCTTTATTATTTTTACTTTCGTCATGTGTAGAGAAACTATACCAGAGGATTGTTTTCCTCATTTTTTTTTTTTTTACATTTAAATCTTTAATTTATTTTTATTTATTGGGGGTATACAATGTGATGTTAACTTATTTTTGAAATGGTTAGATACTTGCTCAGTGCCATTTGTATGTAAGCAGTCCTTTTCACATTTCCTGAATATTCATGAAATTAGAGATTTAAGAAGAAAGAAGTGAAGACCTGATTTAGAGCTAGAAATTTAAGTTGTCTGGAGATTTAAATCTTTAACTTATTTTTATTTATTGGGGGTATACAATGTGATGTTAACTTATTTTTGAAATGGTTAGATACTTGCTCAGTGCCATTTGTATGTAAGCAGTCCTTTTCACATTTCCTGAATATTCATGAAATTAGAGATTTAAGAAGAAAGAAGTGAAGACCTGATTTAGAGCTAGAAATTTAAGTTGTCTGGAGATAATTTCTTGTTGAAAATGAGTGACCCAGGCACTGATCTTCAGTATTATGGGCAATGGCCTCCTTTACCTGGGCTGTAAGCATCTTTGTCTCTCTTACACAGTCATGGTGCAGGTCTCTGTGCCTCACAGTGGCATTGTTCGTCTGTGGTACTTCATTCAGGCTTCCACATGCTTATACCAGATATGCCTAAACTTATCCCTGACTCTAAATTGGGCATGGTTTCACCAAAGCGTTGTGACTATCATGGGCGTTTTTGTTCTGATTCAGTGTTTGTTTTTTATGATTGCAAAGAAATTTTCTCATCTCAAAAAAAAAAAAAAGAAGAAGAAGAAGAATAGCACCTTCCTCATTGGGTTGTGGAAATGAATTAGGATGTATAGAGTACTTAGATTAGTGACTGTCAATTTTTATTCTCAACATAATTGTTTGGTGGTTGTTACTGTTATAATATCTTTTATTTTAGGAACAAGGTAAATGTTACTCATAAGAGTGTTTTCTGGGTTTCAATATTCTAAGCTATTCTCGTCAGTGTTTTTGAAAGAAATATATCATGGACATTTTATATGAAAAATACTTTTTCAGTTTAATTTAAAAGTATAAAAGACTTTATGTTATCAGATTTCAGTAAACTTTAAGTCTGAGAACTGTTACTGTCCTAAGCATTATGTTAAATTCTCACTTTGATCTAGAGCATGAAATGTCTCAAATTTTGAAACATTTTCAAGTACTGAAATTTTGGGGAATTTTGTTTTTGGCCAGTTTTTTTTTTTTTTTTTTAAATAAATATAAGTTTGCAGGAAACTGTGGAGATACCCTGTGTTCAGTTTCCCTTGGTAGTAAAATCATACATGAGCATAGTGCAATACTGTTGCATCTGGAATACCTGTGTATCAATATAGTGCAATATTATTGCCCCCAAAATTGACATTGTATAACCGACAGATCAGTTTTCAGATATTACCAATTTTACATGCACTTGTGTGTATGTGTAGTTTTATGCAATTTTTCACATACGTGGATTCATGTAACCACTCCACAATCAGGATACAGAACTATTTATCACCACAGAGATTCTTTGTGCTACCCCTGATCAGTTTGCTTATAGATAAGCCACTGAGAGCTAGAAACATTAAACCATATGAAATTTTAGGATGAGCCATAGTAAAATTTTATTTCAGTTTCATCTATAGTGAAAAAACTACATTTGTGGACTTCACTGCTTTTGGATGTCACTATTTACTGAAGACATACCCACTTAGCTCAGCTTGCAGTTTTACCCCATTGAAAGTATTTAATAGAGTTAACTCCATGAATGTTGTATATCTAATATCCTGTTTCTAATAGTTTTAAGGAATAAAAGCAAAAGCAACTAATAACCAGAATTTGGATAACTACTTTTACCTTTTCAGTATTTTTAAGTTTTATTTATTTATTTTTTCTGTCCTGAAGGTACAGGTGTTATCTGTCTGCAGGTAAGTTGCTTATTCCTTACAGGAACAGTTACTGGTAATGTAATAAGTTTCTACTCTATATCTTGATCTTTAAAACCAATTCTTTGTGAGAGAATGTAAATTTGAGAGATAAGAAATTTAAATAAAATATGCCATCTCTTGCCAGCAGCACCTCAGTGTTTTATGATTTTTAAAAATAGTAAGCAGCATGTGTACTCACTAGTGCTTATGTTTTATATTTCCATTAAAGAAAGAAAGAAAAACATCCCTTCTATAAACTCTTTTCTGACATTAAATTATGGTCAAGAAACTTACCTAAACTTTGACTTTTCCCCTGCAGTTTCATCTGCATTGATTTTTTTACAGTGATTACATGATCTAGCAATTTCACTTGTGGGTATAATATACTCAAAAGAATCGAAAACGTATGTTCATAGAAAATTTGTGCATGAATATTCATAGCAGCATTATATATAATAGCCAAAAAGTGGAGAACAACCCAAATGTCTTCTCATGAATGGGTAAACAAAATGTATATATCATCCATAAAAATGGAATATTATTTGGTCATAAAAGAAAGAAGTGTACTGATAAATGCTACAGTGGATGAACCTTAAAAACATTAGTGAAAGACATGAGACTCAAAAGACCATATGCTATATGATTCCATTTATGTGAAATTCCTCTAACAGGCAAATCCATGGAGACCGAAAATAGATTTGTGGTCGTCTATGGCTGGGGCTTTGAGGAATGTAAGTTAAGGCAGAAGGTGGTATTATTACATAATTTCAAGCAGTATTTTTTACAGAAAAGTTTAGGGGTCATTTTCTTTGAGACTTTATTTTCCATTTTCATCTTGTATGACTATAAGGTTTGGCAGGGGAAGATGGAATAACCAGATTAGTTATTTCCTTTTTAGAACAAAGATGCGTTTTAGAGTTGATTATAAGTAAACTCTGGATTTGTTGAAAGAAAGCAGTGATGTTTTCTATATCTGAAAGATAGAGATCTCTATTTGAACTGGTTTGTTGTGAGGGTTAAATGGATGTGAAACACTTGAATCTGAAAAGAACTCTGTTATTACCACTACCACTGAACCTGTCTCTAGTATAAAAAGCAGGACTTAAAAAATACATGACCATTCTTGGGATAAACAGATTTCCTAATCAAGTCGTATGTTTTACTGGTCTGCACAGTTTCTTTTCTTTTTCTGGTTTATCAGCCCTTTAAATTAAGATATGTAACATGCTGTGCTTAAAAACGATGTTCCTTTAAAGGTAAATCAAAATACAATATAACTTTTCCCCATTGATGTAAAAATTTTGGCTTCATCGTTTATTATGCAGGAGGATACAGAATTGCTTAGTTAACATTTTAAAAACCACGGGTGCCTGAACCTGTTTTCAGAGATTTTGATTTAATAGATCTGGTTGGTGTGGGGCACTGACATTTGTGAGAGGTATGATCAGAGATCTTTGCAAATCTGAAATTTCATAGACCTTTCGATATAAAAATGGTAACTTATAATTGAATCTATAGTGAGAGAAAACAAAGCAACATCGTAGTGGAACATGAGGTGACCCGGTTTAATACTTCACCTGACTGATTCCTTACTTTAGTACCCAGTCTTCCACTGTAGTGAATTTCAAACTAGACTATTGTTTGAAAAAGAATAACATATGAAAAACATACGTTTTGTAATGTGAGGCATTGCTTTGTTTTGTTTTTGCTTCAACCTGCAGTCGAAGAAGAAAGACCACACTTGATTCTCCATTTTAGCTTGTATAAATAATATAGTGAAACTGAGATAATGCAGATAATGAAACTGAGCCATTCTGAATAGCAGCATGATTTCTTATTTTTCAATTTAAAACACCATACAAGTAGCTTGAACTGAGGATTAATTCGAAAATGTTTAAAGAGCCTCTCCTCCCTTTCCACCAGCATTTGTGGCATTTTAATTTTGCGTCAGGATAAGCAAATATTTTGTTGGGTGAAATGGATTTTATTCTGGGGGGAATGTGTATAGCCCATGAAGGAAAATTTTAGATGTATTACTATACTTTATGTCATCTGAGGAGGGGACTTTAATATATTAGGAGAGTTCCTGAGTGGAAAAGTTTTCCAGTCCGTAGTATATTCTACCCAAAGGATGTAAATTTCTATTTTTAAAATAATGGTACCCTAAGTAAGGGAGAAATCAATTTCCAAAAATCTTTAAATTACTCTAGCAATATTGAATCTGCAAAATTGGATTTGCAGTTTTGTTGCTGTAAAATAGAATAGTAAGTTATGTTGTCGAGTAAATTCCTTGTCAGTTTTGAACTGAAATACTCACATAGGACTCTTTCTGTCTTACTGTTAGGTGTAAAGATTTCTCTCTGTGTTACTGGAATCCCTATTGGATGCTGCCCTCTGATGTTTGTGGAATGAACTGCTTTTGGGAAGCGGCTTTTAGGTAGGCACTTAACATTTAATTGGTAGATCAGTGTAGGTAAGATTAGATAGTAGGTAATAAATTTTGACAATAAATAGGATGTAAAAATGTTTCTTTTCCTGTAATTTAATATTATCATTTAAGTAAATAATTCATTTTCTGATTGGATTTACTATTTTTCCCACTTTGTAGTTGTTATCACTGATTTTTAGTATATATTGCATATAAAATATTCTTTTTTCAAATATGTTATTATGATAAACCATCGTTTGTAGGAGAATTTATGATCTAATTTTAGGTAACAGGTGATAAAATGATAAATAGGTGATTTAAGGTAGACTTCCACTGACATTTACAGACGTACATATTTAAAGCTGGCATACTGAAGAAGACATTTTGTAGGTGGATGGAGGCAACTGGGTAAGGATTATGTTGATTATTGGCAGAGAGATTGAATATTGGGGAATGGGAGGATAAAGATAAGTGTTTAATGAAGGAACAAATGATATGGCATTGCTTATGGACCTTTCAAGTAGTTTGGCTTTGTTCACTTCCCTGGCTACGGAAGTCACTGGTTTGGCTTACTTCTCAGGTCTTGTGCTCCGACCTTCAATAAAAGAAACAAGTATTGATGGGAATGGGTATCAGACTGTCTCCCTGAGATAGTGTCAGGGGAGCAGGTGGCAGTAGCCTGAAATGCCCTTCCCAAGAGTAAAATTTATTTGAGAGTCACCTACTTTTCCTGTATATTTATGATTTATTTAATTTTTAATTCTACTCATTCAATTTGCCAGGCACAGGGCTAGGTGCTAAGAACCAGACTCTGAGTCTGGTTAACATGGCCATCCTTCTAGAGCTTATATTCTAACTGGAGCTTCACACTAGTAAACTTGAGATTACAACAGAGTGTGACATATTATAGCTATGATGGGAGAAACAGGTGTATCATCAGATGGGATCATCTTTAGGCATCAGGGAATGCTTCTTGGATGGAACGACTACATGATGAACAGGAAATTAGCCAGGCAAAGGACAGAAGATGAAGTATTCTAGGTGGGAAAAACTGCATTCTTAATATATATTAGTAGTATATATTTATATTTAAAATAATCTCCTCAACTGCAAGAGTAGCCCAGGGAAGTTGACCTAGTCTGAATCCTAGAGCCTCTGCTTATTATTCCTTTTGTTTTGACTTCTCTGACTCTTTATTCTAATTATTTTTCTGATGCTCCCAAGTATTTCTTGGAATTACATGTTGATGAATACATAATGTCTACCCTTGTGCTTGTTACCTTTTTAAATTTCAGGTTTTAAAAGTCATACTTCTCTGTTATACTCTCTACTTGTAATATCGAATTCATAGTATATATTTGTAACCATTTCATTTCTTACTTTGAACTTGGGATCCTTCACATTTATTCACTCTGTTCGAACATGCAGCCCAGCCAAAATGCCATACAATTGCCATATCATTCTCACCCTCCATTTCAGTATTTACTCTAATACCTCGTTTTGCATGACTCTAAGAGCTTGTCTGCCCTCCTCCTCATTTCAAGGAAGTAAAGTTTCTTCAAAATGCCCCTTTACTAACCACTTTAGGTTTCATATTTTGTCTGGCACTGGCAGACCTTTAGCTGGCACTGTTTTCTTCCCAGGCCTGTCTCAGCTTTCCCACTTCGAATTCTTTATATAATTTTATTTTGATCAAAGCTTATCTGGTGGGATTATCCCCCTTCAATTAATTTACTATACAATGGACATAAAATTACATAAAAAAGAAAAATTGTGTCAACATGTATCAATGTTTTTCACCTTTGATGTGTATATGCTTTTAATAATCTGTCTACATCGCTGAGTCATCGACTTAACCAGCTTCCTAGCAGCATGTCAGAATGCTCACACTTCTTAGGTCCCTTCTGTCTTTGAAACAAAACCAAACACAAAATCCCTACAACAGCTGCTTTCAACCCCTTTTTCCTTCAGGCATTCTTGTTTATGCTGTCTTCTCCAGCAGACTTTTTATAAGAGTATCTGCTGGCTTTACTTACTTAAACAAACAAACCCTTCACACCTTAACTCACCATAATCAGCATCTACCATCTGATTAGAAACTTTACTCTCATTGAAGTCATCTCTGGCCTCTGAATTGTTCTTCTGGGACGTAATCTTGCTTTTCTTGTCCTTTGGACACTGGTTACCATTTCTTGTTTCTTTCAACTCTTTCAGTCTCTGGAGACCAGTGTCTCAACTCTTTGGTCTCTCTACTCCTGGACTCCTTTCTCCATTCCTGACTGCTAATCATTGACGTTCCTTTGGACGCTGCTCTTTTCTCTCCCCATTGAGTATAATCTGTTTAACTGATCACCCCAACCCAGAGCCCTTATCTGAGCCATAGCACTGTATTGCCAGCTGCATATTGATCATTTTTTACTTTGCTGATTCAGATACCTCAGACACTCTTGTTCAAACTTGAATTCATAGTCTAGCTCCTTGCATTTTCCCTCATCTGTATTTTGTGTCTTGGTTTATAACTGGCTTTCCACATGTCAGTCCACAGTCACCTTCTCCTTTCACACTGTTGCTCCTGATTGCCTCTTCCTTCCTCTTCCCTTAACTACCATGCGCATCACTTCTTATCTAGCGAGTGTGATCTCGCTTCTCTGTCCACTGCTCTTCCCATCTCTGTGCTGTCTATTATTGATTGTACCTTCTTCATTTGTTGTAGTTGTGATTTTCCCCAGCACTTTGAGACTAGTTTAGATGTTTGTGTAAGCTTCCTTAGCAATCTCGATCTTTTTTTTCTATTTAAGTAATTACCATGATTTCTGATTAAATCTTTAAAAATTTTGTCTTTTCACAATAGGTAAATTGTGTGAGGTCAGGATTGTGGCTATCTTGCTTATCCCCAGTGTCTAGCATATTAAAGGAGGTCAAATATTCATTAAAAAGAACCTGCACCACCATTGTGTGAATGTAGTAAGGCGTCATCATAACCTTAGCATTATTGAGAGTTATAATTTTACCACTTACTAGGGTAAAATGATGGCTTATTACTGATTTATGTTTTGTTGACTGTTGAACATATTTCTTTATTTATTTAGCTTTTAAATTTTCTGTATTGATATTTTCCCTTTTGTTTTTAATGCTTATTTAATGAACTTTTAGAATTACAAGTTCTGCTTTTGCCATTAATTACAATATTTTCTTAATTTGTTTCATTTTTAATTTTAGATATCTTTTCATTTAATTTTAGATATCTCTTAATTTTACTACTATTATAAATATCTTTCAGAATACTATTTTTTCTATGACTTGAGCTTTTAAAATATTTAATCTTTATGGTGGGAATTGATTTTAGTTCATGGAGTCTATGGTAATAGGTGAATTTATTGTTATCTGTCTTTGCTTGAGTGGTTACATGATAGTTTTAAGAGAGATATTTTTACAGATTATTTTAAATTATTTTAGTAAATTAACATTTACATTTAATGTAGAATTTTTAGATATTTTATGCTTTGAATAACATCCCGAAGTTTTTAAATATTGCATTTTGTTTCAGAAGTGATGCATATACAATTCTTTAATGTAGTTTTGCCTAGTAGATAATTCAGCACAACTCTATTTCTTAATAGTAAGAGGAAAAACATTTTTTTAAAGCTATACATTAAGGAAATTATCATTAGTGTTTCTGAAGATAGTTTTCTATTTTGTTCAACTGCACAATTTTCAAGATAGTTCATGATAGTTATTTTGTAGTTTGGGGAAATTGTTATCAGAAATTTAATTTGTTTAGGGTATTTTTTTTTGGTCCTTAAATAATTTAATTTTTAATAATCGCTTTTGTGAAAAGTTACAATTATTTAGGAAAACTTGAAGAAATCCAACATAGTAAACAAATCTACTTAGGGACAACTACATGTGCCAATTTCAAATGTTTTCTATAATAAGTATAAATAATTCCATTTTTTCACATTAAAAAAGAATATTGATACACAAAAACTATTAAAATATCAACCTTAAAAGAATTAATGAAAACACTGAAGTTTCTTTGAAATCTTTAGGAAAAAAATTATAAAGGTTTATGTCAAGGAAACGACTTATGATGCCCCAAGTGACAAACATGTCAGCTAATGAAAGTAAAAGACATTAGAATTACAGATTGCCAATATTTTCTGGTCATAAGTCCAGACCCAAAAAAAAAGCAGCCTTTACCTCTGGGGAAAATGTGTTTCCCTTCCTTTTTTTTTTTTTTTTCCTAGAACAAGTATGACAGTAACACAAAGCACACAGAGAAATTGCAGGCCAAGGACAGAAAGAAATCTCATACTCATGGTTGTAGGGCTTTGCTGCCCGATGCAAAGGTTTCACTGGATGCCCGGTCACTGCCCAGCACACCAGGATACAGCATTAACACAGCAAATAAACCATCATTAAAGGCCACATCTTTCTCTGTGACTTCCTCGAATCTCATCCCTGTTGCCTTCCAATCTTATCTCTAAGGAGGTAGGATATTCAGAGACAATTATGTATTGTGGCTGGGAAGTGGTGCTGTCCAAAGGTTCATTAAGAAGAAGCATGAGATTTTGATAAATTTACTCTTGATTTGATTCCTTTTTTCCTAAGGAAGGCAACCAAAGTGCATCAATCAGCAAGGTCAACGCCCCCACTGCAGTGAGGAACTTGCCTGGTTCCATAACATGACCCAAAGCAGATATGTTACCTCAAGAAGACACTACAGTGTTTTCCCTAGAGAAGAAACACCTTCATTTAAATAATCTTAAAGTCCGAAATAAAATAAATAAAATGAACTCCAACAACAACCAGAAAATAGGTTATTATTATTCAGTTTCCTTATACCTCTAGGGCAGCATTTCAACATAATAAAAAATTTCCCTCATACATAAGGGTGCATTATATATGTACACATTTTTATGTACACCTCAGTTTTAGCTAACCTCTTTAGAAGTGAAGAAAGTGATAACCAAAAGAGTTAGACAACTTTCCACTAAAACATTGTAATTTTTTATAAGGTGCATATTGTAAAGAGCAGCTGTTTTGCTTTTCGGTATGAACTTAGTCTCAGCAGCCTCAGAATCACAGTCCATGGGAAAGGAACAAGGCGAGTAGGGAAAAACCATTAATTACTGATATCTGAAAAATGTCTGTTTTCCCTGAGCTTCTTGAGCTTCTTGTAGAGGGCCTGTGAGTCACAAGGATTCAGCTTCCTCTCTCTGAGCAATGTCGATGGAAGGCAGGTGAAGTGGCACTGTGTGTCCTTCCCCTTTTCTCGAAAGATGATGGAGTCCTAGCACATATTCCAAGTCCATGAACATCTTGGCCTTTCTCTTGTAGAAGAGAAGGTGCAGCCCCCAGCTGGATCTGACACTATCTGTTGCTGGTCACAAGCTTTGCTCTACGGCCACCTGGGATCCCCAGTTACCAAATTCAAGGCCATGACCCAGAGCTTATATTTCTTCTTCTGCTCAAATACACCCTTGAGCCCACTGTTGCCGGGACCGGCCCTCCAGAGGCATCAGTGTTTAGAGCATAGCACCATGTTGGCTAACAGCCAGGGCTGGCTCACCTGTTTCGGGTTAGCTGTAGTTACTTGAACTGAAAGCATTCGTTGCAGTAGTCGTTGCACTTGGCATTGCCAAAGTGATTGCAGGTGGGGACCTGGCAGTGCTGTTTGGGAGGCTCTTCAGGAATGGGCTCTCCCCAGTAGGCTCTGGGGCCCACACACTGGCTGAGGTGCTGGCACTCCATGCAGAGTTCCTCGTTGCGGCAGACCAGGATGTTCTTGCAGGAGACTCGGGCACACTTGGGTCTGGAGGCGCTCTGTGTGGTTTGAGGCACATCTCTACGCTGCTCATTCTCACTTGCTCTTCAATCCTTTTTGCTTCATGAAATCTCTAATTCTGAGCTTCAGCGAAACACTTCTGACAGTATCCTTCAAACACAGTGCTTCCGAGGGTGCCACATTCCCTCCCCAGGCAAGGTACAGCATTCTAGAACCTGGAGGCTGTGGGACTCGCTTTCCCTGAGGCAGCAACAGAATGTTTATTTTCTCTGTACTCGATGAAACACAGTGTGCAAAAGCCCTGGTTTTCTGGAGTCCCAAAATACATGCAGCTAGCTTTTCTGCACTTGCTTGTCCCCATCTTGTCCCCTAGAGTCCGTGTGGCCTGAGAGAGGCAGTCATAGGGGGCCTTGCTTCTAGTTCTGTGGCAAGAATGTGGAGAGGGACTCTGGATGAGCTGTGACGGGTCCCATGTGGATCTCTGAGGTTTGAGGAAGACTCTGCTGTAGTCCTTTTGAAGCAAGTACTGCAGATCCCATTAAATGTTCTGGTCATGTCCTGGATGCAGGCTCGGAACTTACTAGGATCTGAATACCTCGTGTTGATCGAGGGGTGACCCATATTAAGTTGCTGCTGTTGTGGCAACATTCACAAAACCCGTTGTTCAGCATGAATGGGCAGACGGAGCTCCTGCACTTCATAGCAGTGATCTTGCTGAACAGGAAAAGTCTGGGTGCTCTCGAAGGCACCGGAGGTCCCCCAGCTGGCTCCTCAGGACACCAGGCCATGGGCTCATAGGCCTCACCCCAAGAGGCCTCAAGCATCACGTCAGGGCCCAGCTTGGAGTTCAGCTTTGGGGATTTGTTCTGGTTCTTTTGATGCCTCTCTGAACATTCATGGCAAAAAGGCTGGGTGTTTACAGACATGAAGAAAGGACAGTTGGGCGTTTCACATTTTATGTCCATGAGAGAAAGCAGGAGAATAGAAGAAGGTTCCAGAGGATTCTGAGTGTGCAATTCTCTCCGCCCTTGCTTGTTCTCCTGCCACTTCTTGTACTCATGCTGGACAAGTTCAAAGTAATCACCTACCAGGTTTATTTCTTTTGGTAAGGTAGCTTCATCCAATTTTGCAGCATTAATCAAATGGGTGGTGCCATGATCCCAGCCTTGGACTGGGATTTCTGTCACCATCAAGTACTCTTTCAACAGCTTCTCCTTCATTTCATTTTCAGGATCTGTCAAAAAGTGAACTTTTAAGCCTTCAAATCACCCTCGCTCTCTGTTAACAATTGGAACAGCTCAGATTTCAGGCCCACTGTCCTTCAGAGTGACCAGGGGTACAAAGTGTTGGCTGTTGTAGCAGAGAACAATGGGGTATCTGTAGCATTCCTGAGCAGGCCAATGGAGAGGCAAGTAAATTCCACCCACCTTCAAAGGAGCAAAATTGGAACCTGATTCCAAACTTCTCAGCATCTTATCTGAAATGACAATGATCCGCCTTCTGAGGATGTTGCAAAGGACACAAATGTGGATTTTTCCAGTGAGTTATACTGAAGGCCACCGCGGGCCCCTGGTGGGTCCGTGGGTGTCATTTTGATAAGATCCCATTTATCATTCCAATTCATTTGTTTTTGGGGCCACAGGCTTCCTGACTTCTTGAAACCAGTTGAGCTTCTTCTTGCTTTCAAGGGAGGCCTAGATGTTTCTGTCGATGAAGACTTTTTGGATGAGCTCCCGAAATTGTGGACAAAACTGCCAAGTTCTGAACATTTCCAGTGTGTTTGGGTGGATGGATTTAAAATGTGAATGATCCCTTTGATAGGTTTAAAAATGTCTTCCGGAGTTCTCTCTCTGATCATAGCTTTCTGCATATTGCTCAAATAGAAAGCCAAACGAAGTAGTCGCTTAGCCTTCGTGCTCCACAGCACCCGTCCGGGCCGTGCGATCCTCTCCCCGAGGTCCCTAGTCCAGGTCAGGGAAGGCGGACGCCGCAGTTCGTGGTCGGGGTCAGAGACGGGGGAAGACGGCTCCCCTGGATGCCCAGGCTCGGGGATCGCTCCCGCCGCGGCCGCCACTGCTGTTCTGCGGCTACTCTTGCTGCTCCTGCCGCTCTGTCCCCGCGAGCTCTGAGCACTCGGCACCTGAGCATTCGGCACCTGGCCCGCTGCGCAGGCTGTAGAGTGCCAGTTCTTTTTCCTTTCTGTTTTATCGCCTTGGTTAGCGAGGGATTTCCACCCAGGGCCTTTCTGAGTCACGTAACGCCGCCATTCCGAAGGGAGCCGACGGCCCCACAAGGGGGCGCAGCTAATTTGTTTAGTTCGACTTTATATACTTCATAATGTGAATTCCTTGTCTAAATATTATAATTTTTTTTTATAGAGAGAGCATTAGTTTAATAAAAGGCTAAAAGAATACACTGGAAAGCTTTTTCATGCTATCTAAATAAAAAGCCAGAAGGAAAATTACAGTTGACTCTTGAGCTTGTAAATTTAAGAGAAAGAAATAATCAGCCATCCCTGCTACTGCAAATCTCAGTAATGTATAATAGAATTATTAATGTTAAACAACGTAACTTCTAATCCTTATACCTTTTTCAGAAAAGGTTTCTGTAAGCAAAAATTGAGTTAAAGTCATTGTATATTTTTAGTTTGGAATGTTTGTATTTTATAATACTTCAATGTGTTATTAGTTTTGTTTTATGTTGTCTCTCATTCTTACATTCTTTTAGCTGTCAGTTCCAGAAGGATTACTTTATGCCATAATTACAGATGAGATCTTTATTTGATGTTATAAATATGTTATTTTATGTATCATTACAGTATAGTCACACATACTTAGTTTTGTTCTTTAGGTACTAATAGATTATTATTAGTTCAGTATTAAGGTGCAAGAAGTTTGAAAGGTTACTTAGGCCTGGTGTTCTATACTGCTGTTCTGTGTTAGAAGTAGGGTCTCACATAGCCTAGGCCAATAACTTGGGTTTTAGAGAATCTTTCCTTCCAAAATGACATACTAGTGTTCGACTAGTATGTTTTAGAACATCTCAGAAATTTTTACGTCTCACGGATTACTTAGTAAATGGGACTGAATGTATGTCAGTGAGAGAAATTATGTGAAGGAAACTTCTCTTGTAATCATCGTGGTTGAAGATCGGATATAATACTGAAATATTAACGGATGAATTTATGTCTGTTTGCTTCAGAATGATCCATTGGTTAGTGAAAGGGGATGTAGGCAGGGATTTTAGATGAAATAAGAACACTTTTGAGTGGATAATTGTTACAGCTGGAGCATGAGTACACGGAGATCTTTTGTATTCTTTACTTTTATGTTTTTGAGATTTTTTAAATAAAAAAATTTAAAAATTGAATAGAAGACCTTCAAATTCGTGATGTTACCTTTCTCAGTTGTGGGGCTCCTTGAGAGATTTAAGCCCTAATGCCCTAAGGCATCCAGTGTGAGTAATGAAATAACCTCTCTCCCGTGCATCTAGAATGGTGCTAGTTCTCAATTCTTGAGAATTGAGAAGTAGTCCTTTTTTTGTGTTTTATGGTTCCTAATGAGGAACATTGGTTGAGAAAGGCTTGTTGAGGGTATAGAAACATCATGATTCAACATTGTATTGTTTTGTAATTGGATGTTTCTTTGCTTTTTAAATAGAAGTTTTGAACTTCGGTTTTTGAACATAGTCAAAATACCATGTTGACATGTTACTCTATGTTAAAACCTTTGGAAAATGTGATTCTCTTTTCTATTAGGTATAGTCTGAAAATACAGCCTGTACAGAGAATACACCTGGCTGTCGTTGCCTGTGGTGAAAGACTGGAAGAAACTATCACCATGCTCAAGTCAGCTATCATTTTCAGCATCAAACCTCTTCAATTCCATATTTTTGCCGAAGATCAACTACACGATAGTTTTAGAGGCATCGTAAGTATTTGAGACTTAAGTCTGTAGAGTTGAATATTTAATGGTGTACGATAATAGAATGTTGTTTTATTTCTTCACTGAACAAAAATATTCTGTAACTCTGCCTTCCTGGAGTGTTCTTTGCTGCCACTTTCTTCTAAGAGTCCAGATCTAGGGTGTAAGATGAAGGTATGTTTTTGAAGGGGTGGGCTACATAAAGTCCTTTGCCAATCATGGAGGTTTTAATTTACTAACTATAGTTCCAGGATGTTTTGACTGAGAAGTCCTACGATTTAATTTTGTTCTCCTTGGCTTGGGCGCGCCTCAATCGAAGTGTGCACAGAAGTTTTAATTCTGTTTTGAGGGGAGGAAATTCTTGATTGACAATGTGAAAGGAAGTGGCTTCTTGCTCTGATAAGAAATTTGGTTTTGTATTAGTTCAGTTAATTTGGCAGAAAACCTAAAATAACAGTGGCTTAAACAAGGTAGAAGTTTATTTCTCATGTAAAAGTAGGCAGTCTGTGGTCTATGGCAGCTCCACTTTTTGGGCACTCTGGCTTCTCTCTTGTGGCTGAACCTTCTTTAATACAAGGCTTCTTACTTCATGGTCTAATATGGCTTCTCAAGCGCTACCTATTACACCTCTATTCCAGCCAGCATGAGGGAGGGAAGAGGGAAGAGGGCCGTGCTCTCCTATCCCCTCCTTCCCTGTAAGGACACTTTCCATGACATTCCTGCAAATATCTCATTGGTCTGAACTTAGTCATGTTACCACATTTACCTGTCTATGAGGATCTAAAATATACTCTTAATTGGGGCAGTCATATAACCTCTTTAACAGAAAAAACATTACTAGAGGATAACAGATAGATATAGGGGGGAAGAACATGTAAGATAAAGAAAAATCACCTGAAATCTCACTACTTTGTGTTCTGAAATGGTGGTAAAGATGATAATGATTATTACTGTCCCCCCTGCCCCCCACAGTGAACACTAAATTAAGCTTTCACGCTGATTTGGATTTTTATGCTTGGTCTAACTAGAAAAAAATGTATTTGATTTTTTTTGAAGTTAAATTAGTTCATTTTGCATATTGAGTGAAAAATATTACTTATGACCTCAAGTCTTTTAGTTTTCTACCAAAATCTTTGATTCTAAGAGATATAAAGTTTTACTTACTGTTTTAAAATATTTCTAGTATCTGTATTCTTGATATGAGCTTTTGTGATCTTGATCTCTTTATCTGGATTGTTTTCTAAAATATGAACTGAGGAATTAAATTTATCCTAACAGTTCAGAAAATAGCAACAGGTTGCTACCAACTGTGGTAGTAATGTAACTTAAAAAATAAATAAGTAAATAAATTTATTGCTTCATCTTG
Source organism: Pteropus alecto (assembly GCF_000325575.1). Lineage (NCBI taxonomy): Eukaryota > Metazoa > Chordata > Mammalia > Chiroptera > Pteropodidae > Pteropus > Pteropus alecto. Next base: position 6,175,202 of record NW_006439717.1, read on the forward strand.
TATGCAGCCTCCTTATTGTGTTCAGATCTGGCTGCCTATTGCTTGTGTAATACATACTGCATTTTAAATTTAGTTTTTCCTTATCATAGTCAACTCTGAGAATGTTTGGTTTTGCTTCCGATGAAAGAGTATCAGATATTTTATGGAGCATGTTTTTACTGTAAAAAAGAAGACTAAATTTTAGAATGTTAAATAAAAAATTATTAAGATTTCATTTTGAAGTTGATATGACTTATAAGTTACACAGGGAAAATAAATTGCTAGTGTTTTAAACTAACAGATATCAAAGTAAAGTGTTGGAAGTAAAGATATTTCTTTAAACTATGTTGAGAGGCATTAATGTTTTAAAATATCAGTTGAACACAGTCATAATTCAAAAAGAACATCATTAGCCTGTTACATAAACTACTTAGTTTTTATTTTCCCCCATTGATCATAAATGGTCTGTAGGAAATTTGAATCAACAATTCTATTGAAACAACAATAGTTAATACTTAAACTGAATTTGAAACAATTCAGTGTCTTTAAGTGCATTCAGGATACTAAAGAGTAAATGTGTTCATTATAGATTTTCAGATCTGTTTTTGTAATGATTTTTTTTAGAAGTTGGCATTGGATATGTATTTATCAGAATAATTTATTATCAGGAATAGCTATCATATTAAAAGTACATAGATAAAGAGATATTTTCTAGTCAGTTTCATATTGGTCTTTGAATGTAAACATTTTTCATTACATCGTACATGTTGAGGTAATAAAATTCGTGCTTAATTTTTCTGAGTTTAATTTGTTTAGAGGTTGAGAAGATTTATACGTCTCGTAAAGCTGAGAGAGATAAACAACGTGCAAGGCTCTCTCAGCTTTCTAATTTTGTGATTGGTATCCTTATAACTTCATTATGCCTCCAGTTTTGTGGTAGAGTCTTTCTAGCATAATTACTGTGATTTTAAGATTTTGAATGAAAACAAAATGGTGAGAAGACTCTGACTTTCTCTTAACTGAACAACATAAAATGTGTAGTATCTTAATTTTTAACTTAAAAAAATAATCTATTGCTTTATGATTTTACAGCGGGAATCGAAACATCTAAACTAAGCTCTTATTTTTTAATATTTTTTAGCTCGACAACTGGTCATTTCTACAAACATTTAACTATTCATTATACCCAATAATTTTTCCAAGTGAGAATGCTGCGGAGTGGAAAAAGCTCTTTAAACCATGCGCTTCCCAGAGATTGTTCTTGCCAGTAAGTCCCCCCCAATCCCCGCAGTGTTTTGGGTTTGTTTTTTTGTTCTGACTCTTGCTTTTACACACATGAGTTAATGAAGAGCTGCATATAAATCAGTTAAATAAACTTACACACATATGATTTTCCCTTTGAGCATTAGGGGGAAAAAACCCTATAGAACAAATAAAAGCTATGATAAAAAATCTCTGTTAAAATGAAAAATGTGATTTCTGCTGAAATACTATTTCTTACATTTTTAATTTAATCAGTTGCTATCAACTTTTTACCTTTAAGAAGGAACAGAGGTCGTCAGATTTTAATAGAGCTAACTAAGTCTGTTGCCAGCAGAAAGGCAGTGGCAATATCACTTTCAAGTTGCAGACTACATTTATAATTTGGAAAATGAAGTGATTGAATCGTTAAGTAACCAAGCCAATTTACCTTTCTAATTGATACTTTAACACAGACACAAAATCTAAGGTGTGTGAATTCAAAGGAACATGAGAGAACTAGTCAGTGGGGCTGTTTTTCAGTGTTATTTTCTATTTATATACCCTAATTGTTATTATTTTATCCTAAAAATATTCAGAAGCGAGGATACCTGTTTAATTTTGATTTGATTTTACTCACAATTTTAAGATTCACAGTAGTTAAATTATAACCACTATAACGTTTAAAATAGTTACGACAGCAGAAATACAGAATTTAAGAAGCTCACAAGTTTCTGGAAAATATATGAATTATGGGGAAGAAATTTCAGTTACTTATTAGTATTAAGTGGATTAAGGAAATTCTTAGCATGTTAAGAATATAGTTTATGGAAACCAGGGTGTCAGTAAGAGTTAAAGTTATAATTTTGATAGCTGAGTCTGCCTAATATATCTTTGTTGCTGTACATAAAAAATTTTGATTCTAGAATCTTTCTTACTCTCCACTCCCATTGTAAGAAGTATACAAATAAAGGATTAAGATAGGAAAAAAAGCCGAAGAAGTTTAGATACTTCATGTAGGCTTTTTAAATTAAAATTTTTTCTAGGTTGAAGCATTACAGTGTCACATTCATTTAATTCATAATTTGAGTGCCCCTTTTTTTTTTTTTTGCCAAGTATCTGTACTGAAGTACTAGGTTATGTAGAAATGAGTGGAACAGCTAGGTTTCTTGTTTTCATAGAGCTTATTGTCTGATGTAGGAGACAGACATTAAACAAACAATAGGACATTAAACAAACACAAATACATTACTGAGAAAACAATGTGATAAGAGAAGCATGAGTTCATAGCCATTTTTCTTCTGCATTATTAACATATTTAATTGTTGATGTTGTGATTTGCCAGATCATATAATGATGTAATCTGGTTAAATTCCTAAATGGAATTTGAAATACTAAAATAAAATACTTAAAATCTGTCAAATTGTCCTCAGACTTCACTGTTACTTCTGCATCTTTTTAATCAGATTTAAGTAAATACTTTGTTTTTCTAAATGATAAACTTTTAAACTGAGTTTTTCTTCTTTTAAAATAGATGGATGAAAAGAACTAATGTGAATTCTGCCAGTTCCTTTTTCCCCTGAAAGGAACCATAGAAAATTACTGATGTGGTTATTATTTAACTTTATGTTTGATCTCCAGTTAGCAGTGGCTCCCAACAGTGAACTTGGAGCTTTATGCAGTGTCTTTGTAGTCTGCAACAGTACAGTAAGCTGTAGACACACACACATGGTATTATAGTACAGAAGCAGAATGTCAATATCAAAACAATTCCCCTCATTTTCCTGTTTCCCCCAAAAGAGACAGAGACAGATAGACACATACACACATACCCTTTTAATTTGGGTCTTTGAACAAATGAACCTTGCCTACTCAGGCACTGCAGTAAACCATCAGATTTTTTTTTCAGCCTGATAGGGGAAATGGGGTGATTTCAGTTTCCTAGCTGCTCATTAAGGTGATAGCTTAAACTTAGCTGCAAGACAAGGTAGCATCTTTGAAAAGGAGCATTATGAGGATCAAGTTCTTATTCTCCTTATATTCTTAACTAAAAAGGTTTAGGTTAAGGAAATTATTGAGCCTTACTAATACACTGGGATAGGCAGTAAATTTAAATTTGCAGGAATCAGATTCTAAAGTCGATGGGTAAGATAGAAATAAAAATATTATCCTTGAAAATCCCCGCAGAAGAAATGTTGGAGATTTCACAGAAAGTAACAACATAGACAGTTTTTCTTCCCAAGACAAACTCTTGTTTTCACCCTTATTAAATGTGTGCACATTTTTTTGATTTGTTGGAGGAGAGTAAGCACAGAAATAAGGGCATTGACTCTGGAGCTAGGTGGTCTGGGTTCCAGTTTTGGCTCTACAATTTACTAGTTGAGACCAAAATGATGTAAAGGTACCAGCCATTAGTCTTACAGGCTGAAGGAACAAGTTCAGATCTTCATTCGTATTGGTTTATTTCTATATTTATCTCAAGAAATTAAAATTTGAGATATAAATTCACCTAAGTTAATTTTCTTTCCATTGTGAAAAACATTTTCTTTCTATTCTTTCAGGATGTTGCTTTTATTTTATTCTTGAATTTGTTTTGAGTTTTTGTTCTGATTTGTTTTTTTATAGATTTTTTTCTCTAAAAGTTAATACAAAGATTAGCACAGTATCTCTGTATATGCTATCGTAAAAAGTGACAAGTTTAGAAAAAATACTTTAAAAAGTTAATGTTAATTAGCTTATCTCTTAGGCATTTTTTAAATAATTAAAGCCTCTTTTATGTATTATTAAATAAATAGTATAGTTAATGATTTAAATCTCTCTCCTCATAGTTAATCCTGAAGGAAGTTGACTCACTATTGTATGTCGACACTGATATCCTTTTTTTGCGGCCCGTTGATGATATTTGGTCTTTACTAAAGAAATTTAATTCCACACAAATTGCTGCAATGGCACCAGAACATGAAGAGCCTCGGATAGGATGGTATAATCGCTTTGCCAGACATCCATACTATGGCAAAACTGGAGTAAACTCTGGAGTTATGTTGATGAACATGACTAGAATAAGACGGAAGTATTTCAAGGTAAGTCAGTGATACAGGTAGTTGGTTAGCAGTTTTCTGTTTTTCTTCCAAATTGTTTGGTTTATAATTTAGATTTGCTTTGTTAAACACTAGAATGAACTATTCAGACTTTTTCCATTCATCTAAATTAATTGAAGAAATTTGTGTTCTTAGTATTCTGTTTATTAGAGCATTACAGTAGGTGAAATCAAATGGCATTATAATGAAGTAAATGCAAACATCATCTTCCTAGATTGTTATTCCAGACAGTAGTTGTGATTTTGTAATTGTGCAGCCATAGAATACTTGAATCTAAAATAAAGTATGATAGATCTTACGGGGACACAGGGTTGTGGTTAAGACTCTGGAGCCTGCTGGCTTGGTTCACACTTTGCAGCCTTAGGTACCTTTTGAACATCTCTGGGCTTCAGTTTTCTCATCCCTGAAATGAGGATGACAAGATAACAGTACCTATGTCATAGGGCTTTTGTAAGAATGAAATTAGAACAGTGGCTAACACATAGTAAATGTACAGATCATGGTACATAGTAAGCACTTAAATGTTAGCTAAAAACAGTGACTTTTGAAACACCTGTATAGACTTACTTTTATCCTTTTACAACTAGTTAGAACTAAAGTATACATTAAAGGATATTATGTCTTTTATAATATGAGTATATATGTATGTTTGTATACACATATATTTGTCAGATATTTTTCTTATGGCTTCTGGTGGACCAGAATTTTTACCGTTATTTATTACTCCTTTCTATATGTCTGATTTAAATCTTTACCTCATTTAGAATTGTTGCCTCTTATCTTTGGTCTAGGCAGCAGTACTGCTTGTAGCCATCACCACCCACATCCTGACATTTTAGTCTTAGGACAGTTCATGCTCATCATTCTTACCTTCTGTAGATCTAGTAAACCTAGGGTTTTTTTTTTTTTTTCTTCAGCTTACTCATTTTCTGAACTTTTCCGAAATCTTGATTTCCTTTGTTTTGTCTTTTACAATTGAGTGCATTAATGAGGCTGGTGTAACTTGTGCTCTTGCTTAACAGTGAATATCTTTCTTCAGTTATCCAATTTGTTAATATATCTTGAGTTTTAAAATTTCGTTTATCATAAAGTTTTACTAAATAAAACAGATAATAATAATAGCATGAGTTTTCTTCCTTTTCTGGTTGTTCGACTGTGCACAGTAACATTATACCAGAAGATGGTGCTGTAAGATTATCCGCTAAGGAATGATGTGCCTTCTCAATAACTCTTCATTTAAAATATGAGATGTTTAATGTTGCAAAGAACCTTAAAGATAATTTAGTGTAACACCATATTCAGTTTTTAAATAATTTTAAAATACAGCCATGTGGTTCAAATCTATGATTATTTTTATTTACCTTTTACTTATTTAAACATCATTCTTAAATACTTTAACAGTTTCTCCGTATCCCTCCTCCCTCCTTTTTTTGTCTGTGGCATGTCCTAAACCAGCTAGAAATATAGATATGGGAGATGAAATAATTTTGACATTTTCAAACTTTTGTTTTCTTCTGTGCATTAATGACTTAATGAAGAAAAATATGAGAGGCATGATTGTAGATTAATTCATAGGTACAATTTAGTTCACACCTATCTCTATTCCAGACAACCCTATTCTTGCCCCGCAGGAACAATGCAGATTTGCTTTGTTTTCAAATATTATTATATTCCTGATTGCTAGGCTGTCTCTACAAAATTTATTGATTTTTTTTAAAATTCCTTTTTCATATATCTTTTTTTGTTTTCCTGATTGTTTTCCAGACTATGACTGTAGCAGACATTGCCTTGTTTTTTCCTACTAATTCTACAATTTCTGGCACATATCTTAAATTGTAGAGTTCTAGTATTATAACTGATTTACTGTAATCATTTTCCAAAGTGTTTCATATAGATTCATGAATGTTGTCCCATGATTCTTATCACATGAAAAGCTGTAAGACTACCCATTTATGATAATTGCCATGTTTTAAGTTCTTATTGCTTTCCTATCTCCCAGTCCATACCATTCATGACTGTTGAGTTCCAACCTGATGTATTATAGTTATATATATTAAAAATTAAACAAGTAAATATTGTGCTTTTTTGTCCTTTGTTTCTTATAATGCTTGGTAAATGATAACATAAAACTGGTTAAGCTATTTTTTGTATTTTGTGTTATGATTATATGTGCAGTGTTGAATATTAGTATGTTTCTTAACCTTTTTCTATTAGAGAAAAAAACAAAGGAAAAAAATAAGGCATTTTGAGAATCCTTTGCTTGTATGTTTACCCTGTTTATGTCCTGCCAAATACTACTATGCAGAATAATTTTTATTTGTTATCTCCACCTACTGAGGGCAGGTTGTCTCTCTTGTACAACTTTGTATTCAGAATATTTACCATGGATTCTGGCATAAAGTGACAACTTAGTAATTACTAGCAGAAGACAGATGAAAGTTTTAGAAACTTAATAATTAATGAATTATTGGAAACACTGGAAAAGAGAACACTTACTATTAGGTGGACGTGATGGTTGTTTTTACATATTGGAAAGATGTACTGATGGAGAACTTTTATTGAATGCTATAGCTTCTGAAAACAATATCAGCGAATATTTTACCAAGAGAGATAGAACTTTTTAGTGCTTAGTAGAGTGACTAATCTTTAGGAATTAATGAGTTCCAGTTTCTAGCATTGTTTGAGCATAATGTGAATAGCCACCTGTCCATTTTATATTTATATATATAATAGACTGATAATGATAATGAGCCTATCTATTTTCAAAAACATACATAATTCTAAAAATGAATCTAATCGATCTTAATATAATGTGTATTTTGGTAGTAGGTTTGCTAAATTAGTAAATTTTTAAAAAATTATAAAACTAAATCATGCTTATAGAAATTTAAACAATTCATTGTATGTAGAATAAAAAGACATACTCTCCCCAATTTCATTTCTTTGCCCACTGAGATAAACTTTACTATGTACCATATTTTTCAGACCCTTTTAAAAATTATTTCGAAACTGATGTATGTGTACATTTAGCGCTTATATATAGCATCCTTTTATACATCTTCAGCTTGCTTTTTTTTTACTTAGTAAATATGTAATTGACTGCTTTTTATGTCAGTACACATAGTCTGTCACATTTTTAATGTGTTTATGGTATTGCAGAGAATAGATGATTTGATTTCATTGTATGTCTTAGTATGAACATGTAGTTATATGGCTGAAAAGTAGCTCATATATTTTAATTTGTATTTTCCTAACTATACTACCAGTACGGATAATAATCTTTTCATATAATTTTACCCATTTCTGTTTCTTCCTTTGTGAATGGCCATTTGTCCATATCCTTGGACTATTTCTCTACCTCGTTGTTTTTCTATTTTTATTGACTTAAACTCCTTTTATATGTAATGCCTCTTTATTAAGCTCATTTCTAATTGTTTTTTCATTTATTGTCTTGGATATTCTGGTTTATATCATCAGCAGATAATATTAGTGTTATTGCTTCTTATCCAATGTTTTTCTAGTAGAACTTTTCTTTAAGTTATAAAGGTCTCCCCCCGACCCTGCACTTTGGTTTTTTTTCCATAAGGCTGCACTGGACTTTGTAATATATCTTTCATTGATTTTCCTTTGAATAGGTATTCTTTATATCTGTCTTTCTATATTTGAATAGATTGAATTTAGTGAAGACTTGAGCACGGCATGTTACATTGGGTCCACCAGTCCCATCTATTGAAAGTCTTGCTGGTCTTTTTCCTTGTGCAATTCATAGTTTCCTTTTCAGATCCTGAGGACATTTAGTTAACATGCTCAGTAGCTTATTTCAGTCACTTTCCAGATTTTTTTTGCAGGGGGGATATCTGATTATTTTATAGTTACTTTGCATTCTGAGAAAGTTCACACAAGGATAGTACAATCATAGCAGATCATATTTAGTTAAATATGTAGATATTTTCCCAAGACTTCTAGCTTTTCTTTCTCTTAAAGGATAGATTGTTTATACCTCCATCAAGTTTACAGTGTATCCTAGAATAGCTTATAATGTTTTTCAAACTATCTATAGAGAAGGATCAATTTTTTAAAAATTTACAATCATGAGCCAATACTTTTCTAAAAATGATATAAATAAGTTACAAGAAAAGATTAAATAGACATAAAATTTTTCTGTTAAATTGCTATAAAATTTTCTAAATTTTGCTCTTAATTTCTGTTCTTAATCTTATAGAGGTCATAAAAATTTCACCAATAGCCATGCTGCAAACTGTACTTTGGGAACACTGGTTTAAGTCTGGGGAGTTTAGGAGGGTCAGTAGGTATAAGAGGTTTTAGTATTCAAATTTACCCCTTTATACCCCAGATTCATATGATCCACCTCTTTTGTTTTCTTAGATATTTGACTTTGTGTTAAAACAGTGAGCTTTGAGCAATTCCATAGAGTTTGGAAAGGCACCTGATGAAATTCAGTATCTGTTTTTGATTTATCAATTTCAAATGATCTCTATGAAGTGCCAGTTAGAAAAGATTAGCAAATCAGTGTAAGAGTAATAGTGATCATGACAACCATAGTAATAGCTGAGTATGTACTGTGTGTCAGGTACTGTTCCTAGTACTTTTTATTTATATATTAACAGGTTTAATCCTCACCAACTCTATGACATAGACATAGACAGAGATACGAAAATGCTCTGCCTTTAAAGATGGGGATACAGGACTTAAATTGTCAC
>NW_006439717.1:6184253-6203782 GCF_000325575.1 Pteropus alecto
CTCTTGCCCTCTTTCCTGGCTTTTATTAGTTTTAGCACTTCTACATACAGGATTAGAGAACTTCTTTTTGTCCAGCTGGACAGTCTTACTCATATTTAGGTTTACATTAGGGTCACTGGGTTTTGTAACAAAAGAAGTTTACATTTCTTGTTGCTCTGTAATGTTTGCTAAAGGTAGAATTGTGAACTTTCATTATGCCACCATTGTAAACCTGGAAGCCTGAGGATCTTTTTAATTTATTTACTAACAGAATGATATGACAACTGCACGACTACGATGGGGAGATATACTTATGCCATTGCTCAAAAAATACAAACTAAATATCACATGGGGTGATCAAGATCTGTTGAATATCATATTTTTTCATAATCCAGGTAATCATTTAAATTTCTTTAATTCTTTGTATTTGTAAAAATTTTAGATAATATTTAGTCAAAAATGAAGAAATGCATTTAATTGATTTTGGCTTGTATTAATGATTATCACTCTTTTTAAGACAGTAAAACTTCTTAAATACTGATTTAGTAAGAAGAGCTTTAAATGCCAAACATTTTTTAGTATTCTGAATTTTATTCTGTAAGAGCTATATTTTTAAACTAAAATTTTTGCAAAATGTTAATTCTGTGGAATTAGGGTTATTTGCTTCATTGTTTTGTCTTTCTTCACATAGAAAGCCTTTTTGTTTTTCCCTGTCAATGGAATTATCGACCAGATCATTGTATATATGGAAGCAATTGCCAAGAAGCAGAAGAAGAAGGAATCTTTATTCTTCATGGGAACAGAGGTGTTTACCATGATGATAAGCAACCAGCATTTAGAGCTATTTATGAAGCACTAAGAAATGTAAGGATTTTTAAAAAAAGTTTTTATGTGGAAATACTTCCAAGCTCACAGGGAATTTGCAAGCATAGTACAAAGAATTTTCATATCTTTTACTCTAATTCATCAGTTATTAACATTTTACCCCATTGCTTTATCATTGGTTCTCTTTATGTATATACATTGCTTTTTTCTCACCCTTTGAATGTGAGTTGAATACATCATGCTCTTTTACCCCTAAAAACTTCTGTGTGTTTTCACTAAAATCAAGAACATTCTCTTATCAACTACAGTGTAGATATCAAACTCAGGAAATTTAATATTGATACCGTACTTTAATCCATGTGTCTTTACTCTTCTTTGATCTAGGACAGTTTCTTAGTCTTTCTGTATATTTTATGGCATTGACAGTTTTTGGATGATAGAGCCCCATCGCCCTCATGTTATTAGAATGTTCTTCATGTTGACGTATCTGATGTTTCCTTATGATGGGGTTCAGGGTATGCCCTTTTGGATACTGTATAAGTGGTATTGTGTCCTTTTCAGGGTATAACATTCACAGTCACTTTTGTCTGCCTTACATTGGTGATGTTGATTTTGATCACTCAGTTAAAATGTTCAGTTTCTCCACTGTATATTTTTCCTCTTAGAAGCAGTCTATGGGGAGGCTCTTTAAAATCATGTAAATGCCCTGCTCATCAAAATTTCTGTACTAGATTTAGTATCGTCGTTCTTGCACAAACCAGTCTTTACTGTGGTAGGTGCAAATTGATGATTGTACAGCTCAAGCATTCCTTCCGCATATAATTTTGGCACTCTGCTGTAAGGAAGAGCCCTCCTTTTTTGCCCATTTTTTGATCCATACATTATCAATTTGAACTCATTAATATGTATTTTTTCAGTGATTTATAATGCATTATTCCTTTTATTTATGTTGATGCCATAGTTTCACATTTGGCCATTGAGAGCCCTTTTGGCTCCCTCTTGTGCCCTTTTGACATATTCCCATCATTATTTTGAGTACCACCTCATTATCTGTCCCAACAAAATATTCCAGGCTCATCTTGGTATACCTTTGTTACCCTACCCCTGAAATTAGCTGTCTGTCAAAGGAACTCTGGTTCCTTTTGGTGGGCTCTGGGTGCTAGGCATGCTTATTGCAACAGGGGTGTCTTCTCTTCTTAGCCCTTTCATTTCATTGACAGAGCTAGGAAACACACACACACACACACACACACACGCACGCACACACTTATAATTATGTACTCATACCAACACACACACACACACACGCACACACACACGCTTATAATTATGTACTCTAACCAGTGCCTCCAGTACCATTTCTCCAAGTACCATTTCCTTGCCTTGTCCTACTCTGTGTTTCTGTGTTTTATCTCCTTTCTTCCAGAATTAGAATCTTGGCTCCTAACATAAAACATTTCTTCATTTGCTTAATCCTACAATACTTAAATATTTAAAATAATTTGAAAAATGCTTCATTCATACCATTATCTCCACTCCCCTCTTTGCAAAAAACCAGCCTACTAAAAAGAGTTCAGAATGTGTTTCCAGTCATTTCTGCTCCTCTTTCCTGCCCCCGGACAAGGGTGTATACTCAATACTCTGTTCAGGAGTTACTTGGATTAGTTCCTTTATCCTCTCTTTTAGTGAGATTATTTTATTCATTTGAAATACTATTGGGTTTGTTTCAATATACTTTCAGTTTTAAGTTTTTCTCCCCTCATTCATGCTGATTTAACTTTAATTTGAAATGTGGAATATATAATATACTTCAAAACGTTAAACTATATAAGAATTTACCTCAGAAGTATCACTCCTTTCCCATCTCTTTCACCCCAAGACCCCCAACTCCATAGGTTATCAGTTTCTTTGTTTTCTGGTTTGTCCTTCCTGTATAGATGAGCAGATACATGTATTTTTTGTAATTTCCCTTTTCTTACACAAAAAGAAGCATACTGCTTATATTTATTCACTCTTTGCTTTTTTTCACTTAAAATATTCTGGAAATTCATGTATTTATAAATATCTTCCTCATTCTATTTTTTTTTTTTTTATAGCTATATGATACTCCGTTTTGTATGTATACCAAAGCTTATTCAACCCATCTCTTATGTTTGAACATTTTGATGGTTTTCCAACATTTGAATTATAAATAATGCAGCCTTGCTTAACCTTGCCACATACCTATTTGTATTGTCGGGAGACATCTGCAGGGTAAATTCCTGGAAGTGGGATTATTGGATTGAAGATTCATGTTTGGACTTTCTAGCCAAGGATCCTGTGCCTCACGTAAAAGCAAATCAAAGGCATTCTTGCCAACAATACATGAGGAGTCCTATAGTCTCATTGGTGGAGTGTGTTACCAAGCTTTTAAAATGTTCCATTCAAATGAGTGAGAAATGGAATCTTAGTTTAGTTCTAATTTGCATTTCTCTTATGAGTGACGTGCACCTCTTTTTATATATTTAAGAACCATTTTTATATCTTTTTTTGATGAATATTCTTTCAAATCTGTCACTTATTCTGAAGTTTTAAAAGTTATTGCTACATATTTTATATACCACAGAGCTCACCCATTTAAAGTGATTCAGTTATTTTTAGCATGTTTGCAGAGTTATACAACCATCACTGTGAAGGAGTTCGGTCTTCACTCCCCCACCCCTGACAACTGTTGTAAGTTACTAGTATATTAGGCATATCAGTCCTTTATCTGTGATATCTGTTGTAAATATTTTCTCCCAGTTTGACTTTGTTTATAGCATATTTTGCCATTCATAGTGGTTTGTCTTTTAAAAATTTTGCGTAGTCAGGTTTGTCAACCTTTTTTTTTTAAAGTCAGAATTAGAAAGCCTTTTCCCAAATGTACTCAGGTTATAGAAAAATTCACCTATATACTGTTTTATTTATTATGTTTAGTCTTCTGCTCAATATGGAATGTGTCTAATTCGATCTTTTTCCAAATGGCTATCGTGTTGCCCCAACACCTTTTATTTAAAAGTCTCTGTGTAACCCCAAAATTTGAGATACTGACTTTATCATATACTAAAGCTCCATTTGTGATTTCTGGATTTTGGTTATTTGTGCACTAATACTCCACAGTATGTTAAAGACTTCGTATTGAGTTTTAATATCTAGTATAAAGCCACCCCCTCTTCATAGCCTGTCCTTCTCAGCTTTTTCCTAGATGTTATATATTTATTTCTACATAAATATCAACTCATTTAACTACCTAAAAATCATGTTGATATTTTTATTGGGAGTGTATCAGCTTCATATATTAACTTAGGGGCTCCTGACATTTTGATGGTGTTGAGACATCTTAAGAACAAGGGCTGTTTTGCCATTTATGCCTTTCAGGAAAGTTTAATAGTTTTCCTCAGAGAGAATTTAAACATAAGTTTATGCTCAAGTATTTTATCTTTTTTGTTGCCTTTGTAAATGAGGTCTTCTCTCTTAAGCATTTGTTTTATAGTGAATTTTGGGGAAAAATACTGCCCCTCTTTCACCCCTGCCCCAGATATCTGTTCTCTTTTTTTCTCATTCTTACAGTTCCCTTTTGTGTTAAGGTGGTTTAATAAGGGGAGATGATTATATTTCACGCACCTCTAGAATGATACCAGGTCTCCGTGAATATGTTGGGGACCAAGACATGGGGCAAATCCAAATGAGGACTAAATTTGTGATTTTGTTTAATGAGCTGTATCACTCACTATCCATGCAGCTAATTCATTGATACCTGGGGAGAAGTATATGTGACCACTCATTTCTCATGCAGCTGTGCTCTTTATTCTGCTAGACTGTGCCCAATCTTATGTGGATGCAAAGACAAAACATAAGTAAATAATAAGAGTTCTAGTTTGGTTTAAATACGAGAGTCAGGAGAAGAGCTGATGCTTCTATTTGCTAGATTCTCATTCGCTGATGATTGAAAACCTCTGGTCTAGTATAGCTTCATTAATAAGAATGAGAATAAAAATACTTAACTGTAATCCATTGTGACAGAGACTGTACTAAAACTATGAGAGAGGGTAACAGTTTGCTTTGAATAGCCAGGGAAGGCCTTCTTCATGAGAGGGCATTTGAAGTGGGTCCTGAAGAATGAGTAAGAATTTACAAGAAGAGCAGGGACTGCCTGGGCCAAGAACTGCCTTCAAAAAAAGGCTCAGGGGTTATGAAAAATCCACAGGAGAGGTTAATTATTGAGCCCTTCAGTTTGACTGGAGTGATGGGTGAAGGTAGGCAATGGCTGGGTCGGGGATGATGTGATGATGTGATGATGTGCTGTGTTAAGGTGATCTGTGGCAATAAGTAATTGGTGTTTTCTCCTGGAAATCAGTTTCTCAAACTTAGTAGTAGGTAAAGTGCTAACAGCATTGTAAGTTACAGTTTTAGTGTATTATTTGCCAAGTTTCCTGTCCTATAAACTTGACACATAAGGATTCTGAATGTCAGTTTATCTCAGTATAGCTATACTCATTGAAGAATTATAAAATTTAGTGTTGGTGTTCATTTTAATGTAGCAGACCTTGTATGCCTACAGAAATCAATGTTTATTTTAAACATTTTTATCATGAGTGGTCAAAAGGTGATAAAAATGAATAAAAGTACATTTGGGGGTTTTGAGACTTTGCAGGACAGAAAAGAAATGCATTCTTATAAAAATGTGATTTCTTTGTTTCCTTTGAGCATTAAGAAATACATTACTAAAGAATTAAATCTTACTAATTTATTTGCTCTTTTATAAGTATGTACCTTTAAAAAGCTGAGTAATAGTTTTAAGCTGATTAATTACACTTGACTTTTAAAAAATAAGTCTTTTAAAATGACTTCAAATACAAATTAATGATTTTTTCGTGTTTGTTTTGGTTATGTGGTAATTATCCATTTTTCAACTTAATGAAGTTAATCAGTCTTTTATGGTGCTCTTGGATAGTGTTTTTTATCTTCCCTTATCTATAATTCAGTGAGAAGCATAATTTTTAAAAGAATTGCATTCAGACAAGGGTATTTATGCAAGTTTCAGACAGATGCTTAGTCATAGCCATCGAATGGAATGAACAATATGAATTATAAAGGATGCGAATCATCTTTAAATTGTAAATACATGGCTATGTCTGCCAGCAAATCAGTTTTTACAATCTATACATATTTGTTACATATCAGTTGTTGAATGAATAAAAATGTTGAGTAAAAATTGCAAATTCAAAATGGGAACAAAACATTTTATTGCTCTATAAGGTATTTTCTGCTTAACGTATTTCATTCTGAATTATTATATTTCTTGGTGTTTCGGTGTTAGCTTTGATTTACTTCACACCCTGCCTTTATTTGCATAACTATATCTGCAAGGGAGTCTTGAGTGTTTCTCTCTTAAACTACCTTCTTGTACATAGTTGGTACTTAGCATTTCTTGGCTTGAACTGCCATTCTGCCATAGTTCTAAAACATGTTCTGTTCTTTGAAAGTGCCTTGGGTTATGTAATAATGGTCATCAAAGCCTCACTCTTGGCTGCCTTTCAGCTGACAGTCCTCTACGCAAAGCCTGACCTTCCCAAGAGTTTGTGTACTGGGTGCTTGCTGTGCCAGTGACGAGGGACCGAGGAGCTGTGTTAGGAAAGGCTTCTCAGAGGGGCTGGCATTTGAACTGAGCCGTAAGGATGAGTACCAGGCAGAGAAGGGAAGGTGAAGACGAGTCAGGCACAGCACGTAGTGTGGGAAGGAGGCCTGTAGTCGGGTTGGAACACCTAGATGCAAGTTACGTACTGCCCAACTCTGGGTATTGTTCATTATGTGAATGGCAAAATGCAGTGACTTTAGGCAATATTTGTGTAGGTGAAAATGTTAGTAATTTATCATCTTCTTCCTTGAAGGTCAAATTGCTTGTATTATATTAGTGGACTAATTCATCAGGCACAGTTTTAATTTCAGGAAAGTAGTCATCAAAAGACTTTCCCAGTGAAGAAAAAAAAATTTTAACCACGGACACTGGGATTTAACCACAGTTGTTTAAGTATGCTTTTGTACACATTGAAATGTTACTTGACAGTATCACTTGATAAATGTGATAACCCTTGGTAAAGGTTACCTTCAATTTGGCTGCCACTTTTAACCTCAAACAAATTTAGGCATATCTATGTATAGCACAGCACTTTTCCCAGTTTCCCACTGTTACTTGAGCTTGATCTTTCAACAGGTTTTTGGAAACTGACTTGGCATGGTTTTGTTGCTTATTTGGATTAGGCGGTGCTGTGTGGTATTGAAGCAATTGCATTTCGGGAGCTGGGCAGCTGGGATGGAATTCTGGTGTTGCCACTTACTAGCTTTGTAACTGTGGAAAATGATCTCTGCCCGCCTTAGTTGTTTCATTGTGAGTGGAGATAATTATATTACCTATTTCTTAAAGTTGGTGTCTGGCATGTAGGAAGTAGGAAGTGCCCTTTTTTAAACCAGTCCAGGTTTCAGTAGTTTCTCCCATGCTAGCTGCTGCTGTTTTCATTACATTTTTCCTAACTAGACTTCCCCTTTCTTTTGTCTTCATAACGATTTTAGATATTTATCTTCAGTATATGTGGTTGAGTTTAAAAAAATCACCCCAAAAGTGATAGTTTCATGCAGTTAATGCTCACAGTTTTATTGCTCAAGCAATACCAAGGTTTAGGATCTCTTTGCATCTCTGAACTGATAAAATCCATGTAATAAATTAGCATCTAAGTTCATCCTTTTCTCCATAGATTGACTTCAGTTTTCTGCAGACTCACTAATTGTGATTTGAATGGTGCTTTCATTTCCTCTCTCTGTCATGGTACTGAACCTCAGGGATAACCTCGGGTCATCTGAAGCCCTCCAAGATTTCAGGTTCTGAATTTCCTTTGGTATCTTGCATTTTTCACTGACTTCAATCGTTCACATAAAAATGTTCAATTTTCAAGCCCCATTCATATTTGTAATTGAAAATGCAGCTAGTTGCAAATGCTAAATCAAAAAATATACCTGGTTGAAAATACCTAGGTCACAACTTAATCACTGCCACATTGTTTCCCAAAATGCATTTCGTAGGTTATATATGTTATTTTACAATAACAAAGGACTCTGGTCAAAATATATTTTGGAACTAGTGGGCCAAACAGCATTCAACAGATGTATTTTTTGTTTTACTTTTTAGAGTTTTTCACATGTCAGTGTGAATACCTACCAAGAGTGTATGTTATTTCGCAGTTCTCAGACGTATTTATCGTTGGGACCCTTTCGTGCAGTTAGGGTTCTTTGGGAAATGCAGATCTGTGGTATCATTTTACATTCCTCCCACTCCATACCTCTGTCTCATTCCTTTTCAGTCCAGCCTCAACACTGTTATCAGTGATTTGGGGCTCATTGGTTTCTCTCAGATACCTTTTGGTTGTCATCTCACACCAGTCAGTATCTCTGGCTATTCTCTGCCCTTGAACATGGAAGAACTCTTGCCTTGGCTTGGAATGCTCTGCCTTCATTGCCTCTTCTCTGTAAAGCTTTCCCTCATACCCCCAGTGATTTACCATTATTTTCTCCCTCCTATAATGTGAGATTAAAGTTTTTACTTTATTCGTTGAAAATATTTGTTGAGCATATACTTTTGTGAGACTTTAAATGGAGATTGTCAGTATTAAATTTAGTGAAGTTATTTGGAATTAAGTACACATTTACATATATTTTTGTCTTCTTATTTTCTTTCTCTAGTGTTCTTTTGAAGATGACAACATCCGTTCCTTGTTAAAGCCTTTAGAACTGGAACTGCAAAAGACAGTACATACATACTGTGGAAAAATTTACAAGATATTTATCAAACAGCTAACAAAAAGCATACGAGACCGTTATGATAGACCACCAAAGGAAAGGTGATTCTTGGTGACCACCGAATCAAGTGAATTAAAACAACAAAATATTAGAAGATATATGTGAAGGAATAGTCTTGAACGAAGTGTACGAGAAGGAATTATTCATCTTCAGAATAATTTTTTTCCTGAAGAAATTAAGTGAGCAATATATTCATATAATGAAGAATAAATTAAAGTCTTGGACCCCAACAAAAAGACATTTTTCATCTCTGATGTGTTGTAATGTTATTTGCTATCCTTCCAGTGTTGATGAATATATTGAATTGTGTAGCCTACAGACTTTGGTTGACTTATTTTCAAGAGAGTAAGAACAGTAGGGGTGTATGGATGGAGAGAATGTACCTCATACACAGTGGAAACAAACTGTGAGTATAGCAATAATTTTATGTCAGCACTAACCTCACTTTAAATGTGTGAGAAAAAAGTTGTTTACAGGAGCAGAAAAAATTCTGTTTCTAAAGAAATGTGATGTAACCATCGACAATCTTCATGTGCCTTTATAGATTTCATCTCGTTTTAAAATCGTTCCTTGTGACAATCATGTTTAAATTTATTTTTAGATTGTAAGTAAGTAAGCTGCACGTTTAAAATTGAGCTGTATAAGAAAGAAGGAAGACTGAAAATTTTGGAGTTTTAGTCTCTGTGTTTATGAAACGTGGCGTTTTCATTTGTCTTGCCAAACTTAGATCTAAGATTGTTAAACAGATCCTTTGGGAAACATTTTTTTTATCACTTTAAATGAAAATTTTCAGCTTTACTGGGCATTCTGGAAATAAAAAATATGCTGATAATAAAGTGAGAACCTACATGGTATTACATGATGGTGGAAAATGTGATGGACCAAAATACATAAGCTATATACTTCCGGTGAACAGTAATTTTAGTTTTAGTGGAGCAGAAAATGAATGATCTATTTAAACTTCTTTTCTTCTACCTCAAAATGGCGTAGCAAGGTATTTTTGAAGAAGCAACTATATAGAGCCTTACTTTAAATAAGTCAGATAACTTTCATGAATGATTCAGATTAAGAAAATTGTTACCTCTGACTATACAAAAAGTAGTTTTGATTGGGTTAATGTGGTATCTTTCTTTTTTGAATATTACTTAAGACTTTTTTTAATGTTGAAAATATGAGAAATATTACTTCTCGTAGTGTTCTTGACAGCTATCTAATTAATATAACGATGGATTCTGAGTACTTAACACGTGCTATGGCACATACCTCATTTTACCAAGTGCTATATGGTTATATTCTTTTTCTCTTTTTGATATTTTAATGCTTAAATAGAGAAATGGAAATCATGAAGGAAAAATATCACTTCTATGAAAATAGTGATGATTGGTTTCATGAGGACACAGTGCTCTGTGCAGACATAGAACATACAGAAAGATGATCAGTACCGTTGTCTCCTATCTTTTGTAGTTCAGTCAAGGACACATTGAGAGAAGGTGTAAGGAAGGCAGATTAGTTGATAACTAGCCTAGCTCTCTTAGATGCATTTAGAGAGCACAGTCTGTACATCCTTGACAGAATTACCATGGTGAATATAATAGTTTATGAACTGTGTTGAAGTTGAGTTTGCTAAGTAGAAAATGAGAATCCTAGAATTTTCAAGTTTGGAGGGTATGTAGAAGATTGTTTCTAACAGTCCCCAAATAAGACAATTGCTTGCCTGGCTGTATCAGACTCTCGGGGAGCTTGTTGAGAATGGATTTCTGGGTCCACTGTGTGTAGGATGGGGTCTACAAATTTTTTTTTTTTTTTTTAGTGAAGAGATTTAAAAATAACACAAAAGTAGAGTGAATAATATAGTGGTGCTGATTGTCCAGAGCAAGCTTAACCATATTTGCATCATCTACCCCTTTTTTCTTTGCTAAAGTATCTTTAAAGAAAATCCCAGACATCATGTTATTTCACTGCCATGGACATTTTGGTAACTTCAATGACATACCTCCTCGATATTAAATGAATATCCAGTTTTTAAACAAATTCCCCTGATTGCCTCCAATGTTAGAATCAGGGTGCAAAAATAAGTCACAGTGTGATTCTGTTTTTGTTAGGATTCTATTTTTCATGAGCCCCTCAGATGATTTTGATGTCAGCTAGTTTGGGAACTACTGGAAATAATTTTGCCAACTTGAAGGTTGAAGTTAGGATATCACAATTCTTGTTACAGTTGGTGGATTGTAATTGTGATTCTGAAATATTAGAGGAAGTACTTGGAGTTATTGAAAAGATATGAATTTATATTAATAGTAAGTTACTTAGATTTAATTTCCTCAGTGAGCAGAGAATCTCAGACCCACGGAATCGGGTTGGTTGATTGGGACTATGTAGAGCATGATCATAGTTTAATTCAACTGGACTGTACACTGTGGCCCCACATGTTGCGGCTTATTTACATTGTCATACATTCTGCATTGTTGATCAGTTGGAAGAGTCTTCGTCTGGTTTATTCAGACCTGGTCTAATTGGGCATTTTACCATAAATTGGGTTATGGTGAAAACTCTCCATTTAGTGACTGTTTTATCTAAAATTGAGGATATCACAGAAAGTCCATAACAATATTAAAATGAGTTTTCTGAATTTATCTTTAGATAAGGTAACCTTTTCCTTGAGAATTCTCAAGAAATGCAATTCTCAGTGTTAATGAGGTTAAATTATAGAACTTAGAGAATATTTCTATTCACAAAACACTATATCTATGCAGTTTATATAAATTATATTATATAGTCTTTGAGTCTGTGTGTTAGAACAATTCTGACCTCAGAACTATCTCTGGGCTATAGTATTACCAAAGTGGAATGACTTAAATGTAGTCAGACTTCATTTATGTGAAGTAATCATCTTAGAAGAACTTGGAAAATCTTTAGAAATATATATTGTGATTTACATTTTAAGAAAATAATTTTTTCCCCTTAGGAGTAGTTTCGCACATATAAGGTAACTCAGTTATCTTTGGATACTTTGGAGCCTGAAACAATATTACTGCTTGCTTATTGCTCTCATTTTGCTTTCAGTGAGATATTATTGGTGTGATGGAAGGAAAATCAGACTGAACTAGATCTGGACTCTCTTCCTGGTTAGGGATCCCAGGCATATTATTTAACCTTTTCTGTGC
Organism: Pteropus alecto; assembly: GCF_000325575.1. NCBI lineage: Eukaryota > Metazoa > Chordata > Mammalia > Chiroptera > Pteropodidae > Pteropus > Pteropus alecto. Next base: position 6,196,091 of record NW_006439717.1, read on the forward strand.
CTTGGGTTTGTAAACAATCAATATGCCCTTCTAGCCTCAGAAGACTCAGAGGTCATGAGTTATGAAGTTCTGAGGTTCAGAAGAGATGAAAGATTTGAAAGCATTCTTCATGGCTTATATCATGCTACATCAGCATTACTGTCCAAGTTCTCTCTTGCCCTGTCTTCTCTTCTACAGATCATTCTGTTTCCTTAGGCCGAATGTTTCTGACATGTATTATATATCCAGTATGAATTTGCTTATATTATGCAAGGAAGCGTTTTTAAGGATGAGAAAGTGGAGAAGAAAAGAATGATGTAAATGAATGATCAAAAAAAAAGAAGGAAAAGAGAGGAAGTGAGAAAAGTGAAGAAAGAGAAAGGAATAACAGAATGGCAAAAGGCAGAGTGAAAGATGGAATGAGAGGTGGGAAAATCGAGACGTAGAGATGGAGAGGAATGGTGTGGAAACAGTCACTTATTGAGTTGTAGCCCCCAACCCTGTGCCACTGTCTGCTGGCCTCTCTCTAGTTCAGTGCATGAGGCCTTCCAGGGTCAGGAAGGGTGCAGGCTTTCATGGAAGGGGGCAGCAAAGCTACCTTGGTTTCATTTGTTGATACTAGAGTTGTTTCCCAGTCACTGTACTCACTGGTTATTTACTGCTAATGATTCAACATTGTATTATTTTACTGGATCCCAGTGTGTGAGCTTGGACCTGTGGAAACATGATGACAAGTATCTTCCTTTTTAACGTCGTTTTAGTCATTCCAAATGTTGGCTTATGCAAGACTAACCACGTAGAATCACATGGGAGGTTAGGGTGGAGGGGATGGCTTCATTAGGTCTGAAGGGGCCCAAGAATTTATTGCAGCAGTTTTCCAAGATGATACTGTTAGTAGGAAGCTAGGTTTGGGAATCGCTGCCCTACCTTGAATGGCAGCTTAAGCAATGGCAGCTTAAATCCCATCTATTGATTTCTTAATAGGCATACTTTCAGTTGAACTGTTATGAATGGATTCAAGAGAACAGGAGATAGCAGAAATACATTAAAGGGAAAAAAACCTTAAAATAGTATTCAGTGTCTTCTTTTTCAGAAGTTTATATTGTAGGTAATAAATACCTAGTAGTAATCAGAACCTTTTTGAAGTGGTTTTAGAAAGACCATTGATGTTTGTTTTTTTAAATAAATTTTTGATTCTTTAGAGAAAGTGAAGAAAAGTAGAAGAGCAATATGTCACATGTGGGATCAGTTACCCATTTTTTAAATGTAATTTCACATGTCTTAACAATTTCCTTTTAATATTTAATAAAAGTAGATTAAATAATCTGTACTGTAACAACAGTTAATCTTTTTATGCACTGCCAAAGCAACCCTTTTTTGACTATTAAATTCTGGCCAAACTCTTCTGGTGTTTGTTGTTTCTTAATTCATTGAATATGAAACTAGATTTTTAAAACAAGTTATAAAATTATGTAAACTTAAGACAAGTCTAAAGGTGGTACAAGAATGTCCTTATTTTTAAACTAAAAATGAATATTAATTCAACAGAATTATGAGAAGAACATGAAATAGCATATTGGACTAGGCAGTTTAAAATTGATTACAAACCAATGTCAGACATATTTTAAATGAAAAATGTGTATTGTCACCTCATCTCCATTAATAATTCCATATGTATAATGGGATTATTTCTTTAGCATTTTCTGTAAACTCAGTTTTCAAACAAAAGAGAACCCTTGAAAAGATATAAAGAAAATAAAAAAAATTCTCTCACAAATACTATGAATACTTTTGGAGGATCTGTGGTCAGACATTTCGATATCAAACTTAACTGTTGTAGAGGCTTTTTCATTTTTATACACAATCTGAATGTGTGAGCATATTCATACACATAACAATAGCAACTGTAAAAATTGAAGAGAACACAACTTTTTCCATTTAAAAAGTAAATCGACTTTGATGATGATAGAAAATAGCTCTTTTCAATCTTTGTATAAAACCTCTTCAGGGAATATTGGAAAGCTGTGCAAAAGTAATTCAGAACTTGTAGATTGTGTCATTTATTTAAAATTTAGCAGAACACACATGTATCCCATTCATTGTCATTTTTGAGAGTTGGGTCAGTGGTTTTTAATGGGTGCTGTAACAGCAGCTCTATGAAGGAGATGATGGTTTGCACCTGTTCCTGAAACCAGAAACTGGAAAAAATTGCAGTTGTTTCAATTTTGTACAAGCATTTTGCACAAGCATATTAATACTTTGAGTAGTGGTAGCTGTAAGCTGCAGGAAAGCATTTTGCTGTAATGTGACATACAAAAATTACTACCCTTAAATTGCTTTTTACCTTGAAATGATATGGTTTTAGGATAATTTGAATATCTTCCTCCAGGTATTTTTTTGTATCTTGAAGTTCATTAAAGGTGAATATAGAATTATAGATTTGGATGTTACCTCAGAATAATGGAAAGTTGTTTTGGGGGAGTTGAACTCATCTTTTTCTTGAGAAACTGTTGCCATTACTAAATAAATATTTACTTAATAAATGTTTAGTTTCTTTTATGTGTCTGGATTCTAGCAATCGAAAACAATTTTGAAATCTTTTGAGTTAGGATAGGATGCTTGATTAACTAGAAGTCTAGAAACTATATCCTAAGGAACAAATTTCCCTCATGTTCCCTCACATGTGGACCAACTTATTAATTATTAAGGTCATGAATTCATTAAGGTAAACCTCAAATATGAAATGATAAAACAATTGAATGAGATTAAAAAAAGATTATAGGCCTAAGAAACAAGGATCAAAAGGATGCCATTAAAAATATGATAAATAGGAACAGAAAAGACAGTTGAAAATTAAATTGCTGATATAGAGGAAAAGTGTAGCACAGTAAATCAAATTCCAGTTACCAGCAGCAGAATAATTTGAACATGTTTCCAAATGATTGCCATGAGAATGAGTAAAGCTAAGGGCAGTTTCCCAGGCAGACCTAGCATCCTTTGAAAGAATTAGCCTTCAGAGCTCTCTGAGGTTGATTCTGTAACACCTAAGCAAAGTGTATAAGGAAGAAGGAAAATAAAGGAATGGGGAAAGGGATAGAAGAAAAATAAAAACAAAATAAAATAGAAGTAAAATCAATATCCAAGGTTTAAAATAGGACAAAGAAATGTTTTAAAACAATTCTGTATAGTAGTCTACCAAAATATGTAATAATTTTTATCAAACATATTTACACATAGTAGATTCTTTCAGAAATAGAAGAAATTGATAAAGCCATCATCATAATGTGTTAATAAACTCTCAGAATTTGCACATCAGGAAGACCAAAAGTAAAAGTTTTCAGAGGATTTAAATAATGCTGTGAACAAACACTGTTATATATTCACGTTACATCTATATTTATAGATTTAGTAACCTGAAGGAAAACCATAATAAACTTGTGTATTAGGTAAGGTTACCTAGGATGAGAATTGGCTACCAGTGACACAAATCCAAAATAATGGTAACTTGAAGATAGCGTATTTCTCTCTCACGTAAATGTGGATTGTCAGCGCTAATTTAGAGGTTCCAATATCAGAGACTTGATCTCTTACCTTCTCCTTTGTCATTTCCAGTAAATGGCTTCTACCAGTGAGTGGTACCAGAATGTCATCCTGGTTCCATTTAGCATGTCTGCCTTCCAGCTAGCAGGGACAAAGAAATGGAAAAGGGCCTGCTCCCAGCTTTTATACAACTTTTGGGGAGTATCACAAATTACATTCCTTTGGCCCAAAGCCTACTCATGTGGGCTATCTAGCTGCAAAAGAGGTTGAGATATTTTTACATATTCTTCACATGTGCCTATATAAAAATTGTCATGTCTAGTACTGAAGAAGAAGAACAAGAATAGATATTAAGGGAAAACAATCACTGAGACACTTTGCATGTCTGAAAATGTATTCTTTTCTGCACTTCTGATGGATAATTTGGCTGGATATAGAACTCTATTTGGACAGTTTGCCTTTCAAATTTGCAAAGCATTGGTCTATTGTCTTTTAATTTCCTATATTGTTTGTATTAGGGTTCTCCAGAGAAAGAACCAATGTATGTGTATATATTTATTATAAGGAATTGGCTTGTGCAGTTATGGAGGTTGAGTAGTCCCATGATCAGCTGTGTGCAGGCTGGAGACCCAGGAAAGCTGGTGGTGTAATTCAGTTCAAGTTCAAAGGCCTGAGAACCAGGAGAACTAGCTGATGGTTTAAATCCTAGTCTGAAATGAAATCGGTATCTCCAAGAGATACTTGCATTCTCATGTTCTTCGCAGCATTATTCATAATAGCCAAGGCATGGAAACAGTAAAAGTGTCCATAGATGGATGAGTGGATAAAAGTATCACATATAAAATAGAATATTAATTAGCGTTACAAAAAGAAGGAAACCCTGCGATTTTCAACAATATGGAACAATCTGGAGGACATTATGCTAAGTGAAATGAACTAGACAGACAAATACTACATGATCTCACTTATATGTGAAATCTAAAAAAGTTGAACCAGTCTACGGCCAAGCCACCCTGAACACGTTCGATCTCGTCTGATCTCAGAAGCTAAGCAAGGTCAAGCCTGGTGAGTACTTGGATGGGAAACCACCTAGGAATACTGGGTGCTGTAGGTGTTAAAAAAAAAATAAAGTTGAACTGATAGAAACAATAGAATGCTGGTTACCAGAGAGTGGAGGAAATGGGGAGATGTTGATCAGAGAGTACAAAATTTCAGTTACAAGAAGAATAGGTTCTGTATCTAATGTCATGGTGACTATAGCTAGAAATACTGTACTGTATACTGAAGTTTGGTAAGAGTAGAACATAAGTGTTCTTACCACACATACATGAATTGGTAACTAAGGTGTACAACATCTTGTATACCTTGAACATATACAATTTTTATTTGTCAATAATACCTCAGTAAAGCCGGGGGAGGGCGGAAAATCCTAGTCCCTAGGCATTAAGAGATGAGATATTCCAGTGAGGCAGGAAAAAAAAAAAAAGGGACAAGTTCCTCCTCCATTCAGGACCTCAATGGCTTGGACGATGCCTATTGACATTGGTGGGACAGGGTGGGCGGCAATCTACTGAGTTAAATTCCAATGCTAATCTCTTCCCAAGTGCCCTCACGGACACACCCAGAAATAATGTTTAATCAGAGAACACCTTGTCCTGGTTAACTGTTAACATACAGTTAACCATACAGTTAACCATCACTTTATTGAGATGTCTAATGCTTAATTAAGCTCTTGTATGTGACCTAATTTTCTTTCTTGAAACTGAAAATCTCGTTTCCCTGGAGATTTTTTGCCTTGTTCTGCTGGGCAATTCATCTTGGAGTTCTAAAATTTCATGATGATGCACTTTGCTGGGAGCCTTTTTCTCTTCATTGTGCTGGGTGTATTTTGATTTGGACACCTGGTCCTTCATTTCTTGAAGTTTTCTTGAAATTGTCTTGAATGCTTTATGCCTTTTATCTCTCTTTTTGGAACACCTATTTTTCTGCTACTGTAATAGTTCTCTAATAATCTTGTCACTTCCTGTTTTTTATAAGTTGATAACTCATCTTCCACACTTCTATTCAGTTTTTCAAAACACTTGTTTTCATATTTTTAGTTTCCAAGAACAGTGTTTGCTCTCTGAATGTTCCTTTTAATTGCATCTTGTTCTTGTTTTAAAGATGCACTTTTTTATCTCCCCAAGGAGATTAATTTTGTATTATCACAGTCACAAAGTTGTTTTTTATTCTTGGTTTTGCTCTGTCTTTCATGTTAGATAGAATCTTTCTAATGTCTAGGGATCTTTGGCTATTTTTATCTTATTTAACATTAAGGTACCTCAAAGTTGAGTGGAAGGTCTGTGGTAGTTGAGATTTATCACCTGATAGACTTTACTATAGGGTAATCTGTGCTTTTTTATTGGGAATTCCTGATTCTCAGTGTAGTTCCTTTTTCTTGGACTGGTCAGAATTTTCAGAAAAGAACTATTTATGTAGTTTGAGCCTGATTGCAATATTGTGGGATCTAAGTGAGGGAAGGGGACTGTTGCCTTTTACTTAATTCACAACCCTCCTCCCGCCCTTTTTTATTTTTTGGTTAAGTACCCCTCACCATCAGTCGAGCCTGATGTACCCAAATTCAGAGTCTTAGGACCTTTTTGTTCAAACTCTCTAGCCAGTTAAACTCCAGGCTTATGCTGTAATGGAGGAATGGCATCATACAGAGGCAAGGGTTTGAGGGAGGAGAGTGGTGAGGCCTAACAGCTTCATATAATTCACACCTGTAGAGTCTACCAGTTCCCCTGCTTTCAGTTGCACCTTATACTTCAATTCCTGATATTTCAACAAGGTTCTTTGATTCAGGTAGTTTATTTTCCAGGCTTTTCCCATTGCCTGCTTACATTCCATTCTGCCCCCCGCCCCCGCCCGCCAAAAAAGTGCCAGAACTTGTTCATTCCTGTTCCAGCTTTCAAATTTTTGTTGCTTTCGATCTCCTTTCCTGTTTTCTTTGTCCTTTTTCCTTTGTGTGGGTTTATCTCCTGCTTTACTATCACTGTAGTGGAAGCAAAGGTAAATATGTGAGTTTAGTTCACTGTTTAATTCCGCAGTGCTCCTTACTTTATTCCACACATGAGTTTATTCAAAGAGCGAAGCCTTTTCTAATATTGAGCACTAAGTATGATGCTTTTTTGCTTAATATTTATCTCACAAAATCTTTATGACAATTCTAGGAGTTAGAGGGTACTATCCTCACTTTATACATGAGGAAACAGAGACACGGTATGTTATTTGCCTAAGCAGAGGAACTTAAAAGTGGCAAAGCAGACTCCAGTGCTCTTATTCTAAACCTTAGATCAACAAATATGCATCCTTTTGCTTTTTTTGTTGCCATTATTCTTTCCTTTTCTATTACTATATTGTCTTTTTGGGGAAATTATAGTTAACTACTGAATGAATCATTTAGTTTTCATTTCTAAAAGGACTTTCTCTTGCTTTTTTAATATTAATGTCATTTCAAATTATTTGAGGTGGGTAATTTATTAGGGTGCTATAATGTGCTTTTTACCACCCTCATGCTCCAGGAGGCCAATTTATCTCACACTTTTCCTTAGCACCATATCCACAGCTCTGTAATTAAATGCTGCACACTACAGATTAATCTGATAAAATGTTTATTTTTAAAGAATTGTCATTTGCTAATTATTAACCAACTTTTTATACCAAAATATCATCTGTAAAATTAATTTGTAAAATTTATATAAATTATTCCAAACATGTGCCCACTTCTATAGAAAAATCAACCTTTCCTATAAAAGCAAACAAACCCCCCTGATAACCACTTTCTTACCCAAGACTGCCAAAATATATGCAGAATTTCTATGTGTTCACAAATATCTTTGATCTTTATTTGGAATGGTTTTAGAAAATGTTAAATATAAAAGTTTTATTATAAATCGACTCATTTTGCCCTGTGTATCAGTCTCTCCCTTTGTAAAGTTAAGATTCATATATCTATTTTGCCAGGATGAGAAAAGAATCAATGAAGAAATGTAAAGGTGATCAAAAATCTGAAAATTTATGATTATTCTTAATCATTAAAAAAAAAAAAATCCCATACTATTTCAGAGATGCCTTAATTGTCCTAGGGAATAAATTGAGTACTTCCAGCTGCATACATTGAAGAAGAGGTTC
>NW_006439717.1:6203847-6255979 GCF_000325575.1 Pteropus alecto
ATTAAGAATGGGTTGTTACTCAATTGTCATGTAAATAGAGATTTTTTTCTTTAATCATTTAAACTTAGTTAACCCATGGTCATTATTTTTTTTTTTAAAGTAGGAAACACAAAAAGGAAAAAAAACTTAATAAGTCTACTACTCCAAGATAACTAGAGTTTGGTACTTAACCTTTTCAGACATTTTCCTACACACATATATTGTGTCAGGGTTCATTCAGAGAAGCAGAGCCGCCATGAATGTTATAGAGTAAGGGCTTGATTATAGGAATTAGACCTTACTCAGTTTGGGGTGGGATGGGACTGAAGAAGTGAAAGTCCAGAAGAGGGAGTTGGAGGATCAAGAAAGTGCCACTAATTAGCTCTCCTGAAGTGCTGGCTTGGTGGACCAGTCAGAGCTTGTGGGGACATCAGAGAAGCCTCACCAAGTCCCACTATAAAGCGGGGCTTGTGGTCAGGTCTCTGGATAGCTGCCTTCTCTGGAGGGTCAGAACAACAGCGGGAGGGGACTGCTGTGGCAGCAGCAGAAGAGTTGGATATGAAACAGAAGGAGTGAGGACAAGTTGGAATCGACCAGGTAAGTATATGTCTGTCTGGCAGTGTTTCTGACTGAAAATTCCTTCAGAGAGTATGGCTACCAACTAACCCAGAGACGGACAGGGAAGGGGCTTCTGGGAAATAGTTCCCAGGTTCACAAAGTTGACAATAGTGTGTGTGGGGATATGTATGTGATTGTGTGTGTATGTTGATGTGTATACATGTTTGTATATATACATGTATATATATGTATATATACATATGTATATATGTGTGTCTACATATATGTAAATTAATATAAGGTGTTCTGTAATCTTAAAACATTGTGAACATTATCAGTGTTTATATAGAGCTTTAGTATCATTTTAATAGCTGCGTAGTCTTCCAGCATTTAGAGGATTTATTTGTTAATCTTCTCGATTGTTTAACACCGCAGGTTTAGGCTGGGGTGCTTCTTATGATGGAAGTGGTGAGTTAGGTGAAGGACACCAGGACAGCCGAGAGCAGAGTGGTAGTTCTTAAATTACAATCTTCCTTTATTCCAGGACTTTTAGTAAATTTTCATTAAAATTGACATTTTCTCTGGGGCACTATTATGAGATTAAAAAGGAAGACTATTCCTCTGAGGAAGGAGTGATGGCCACATTAACTGGGCTCATTGGCATGGTGATCTTACAAATGTCATCGTCATCAAACACAGCAACACGGGCATGAAGAAGCTAAAGCACTAGAGACCAAAGACCCCTTTCCTAGATGTCCATGAGGTGGCCCTGCTCTCCCCAGGTTCTGCTTGGATACAACTAGAGGACACTTACGAAGGACTAACCTCCAAACTGTAAAGCCAACCTCCAACTGAGAGGATCAGGGGAAGGGGCCTTAGTATTCAGGGTGTGACTAGGGGTATCACAGTGCATTCAATTAACAGTATTCAATTACATTTGGGCTTTTGATTGTGAGCAGTTGGAAAGCACGGCCCATGCTTCAGCCATCTTTGTATCTCTGGTGTGTAGAATATTGAACTAAATTGTGACAGCACTAACATGAAGTACCAGGGCACGCCCAGCAGAGCTGAGAGGGCAGGAGAGACAATGGAGGCCAAAAGCCTGGCCAGCAGGAGTGCTAGCCCCTTTTTGGAAGGAATGGTAGGCCACTTTGAAGTTGTGCAGTCATGAAGTTACAATATCAGCAGAAGAACATGTATCCGCCTATATGCAGAAAGAAAAGGAATTTAGGAGTGTGAAGCAGAAAAATTACAAGTCTCGTATATTTAAAATTCAAACTTGTCTAGAAATTATAATTGAAATTGGCTTTTGACAGATTATTTAATAAGAACTTTTGAAAGAACTGGAATGTGTCAGTCAGGGTCATAGGAGGATTCTGACAGCATGTTCAAATTGGGTAGCTAAGGAGAGGTTACTGAAGAAACAGTTTACAGAAACAGTTTAGGGAAAACAACACCGGATGGTGGAATATCCAGGGCTCATAATAGTCATGAACTATTGTCACTTCTAAGCCTAAAGGGGCAAAGAAGGAAGCTAAAGAACCCAGAGAGCATCTCCCAGTGGGCAAATCCAATTAAAGACCAGAGGCACAGAGCCCATTGATAGAAGTCAGCTTCCCAGAGATCAAATCTGGGTGAGGAAGGTTGTGGAGGGTTGATCTGCAGGGGCCAGTGGGATATACCCAGCACAAGGTAACATTAGTCAGGTGTTGAAAAGATAAACCCTGAGCTAACTATTATATGTGTTTATATCTGTTAGGAATTTTAGGCATCTTCTCATTTTAATAAATTCACACTAGGAAAATTGCAAGAATAGTACAAAGAACTCCTATATACCCTTAACTCTTGTGCATTTTGTCTCATTTGCTTTATTCCTCTCATTCCCTGCCTGCCCCCTTATTTTTCCTCAGTCTTTGAAAGTAAGTTCACACATTGTGCCTCCCTTAACCTAAATACATCAGTTCATACTTCTTGGGCATATTTCGTACATAACCATGGCACAATAAACAAAATCAAGAAATTGAACAATGATACAATTCTATTCTTTTATACAAAACTCCATTTCGAATTTCGTCAACTGTCTCAATAATGTCCTTTATAGTTTTTTCTTTTTCTGGTTTAAGATCTAATCTATGTTCATACGTTGTATTAAATTGTCATGTCACTTTAATCTTCTTTAATCTGGAACATTTTCTTAGCTTCTCTTAGTTTTTCTTGATCTTGACTTTCTTTTTTATTTGCTATTACTATATTTAGGTTAAGCTATACTTTCACATCCATGTCATCATAGAGTTGAGTTTACAAGATCTCCTCCCTCCCTCCCTCTCTCCTTCCCACCTTCTTCCCTCCTTTCTCTATTCTTTCTTTTCTTCCTCTATTCTTTCCTTCCTTCCTCCCTCCTTCCCTCCCTCCCTCCCTTCCTTCCTTCCTTCCCTTCTTCTTGTTCCATGTTATTCTTTTTCATTTTTGCTAAAGGCAAAGAGCTTTCTTGTAACAATAAAAAATTACATTAATAGTTTCAGAGATTGTTGACTTGTTTCCTTGAGACTAGAATATGCTATAAGAAACTACATTTATGAGAATATTTATCGTAGGAGGTTGAGTTGACCAACCTAAAGTTTAAGCTGTCTTAGGGGTAGGCATATGAATTGAGCCATAGACCATGGTGGTAATTAATTATCAATGACATCATTGATTTAGTTATAATGAACTCACCCAGTATAAAAGGATGATGCAAATATTCTTAAAATTAGAAACAATTAAAGACAGTTTCTCTTTGTGAATTCTATTTATAAAAAATAAAGTGATTTAAATACATTGTAGAAATTCAATTTATTTGACAGGTTGTAGTGGGACATAAGAGTCTCTAACAATACTGGATATTGGTGGCTAGGATTTAAATGCTAGAAATGATCGATGCTCAAATCTTAATTGCTCAACTTTGGCCTAGGAAAACAGAAAATATGAATTACATGTATATCAAGTGATATATACTTAATTCTTTTTGCTGATTTAGTATATCTATTACTATACCACAAATGACTATTGTTTACTAAGCATCTACTGTATGCCAGGTGCTTTCATAATTATCTAACTTAAACTTCACAGGAGCCTTGTAAGGGTAGAGTTATTTAACTTATTGCAGAGATATGGAAACTAAGGCCAAGAGAGGGTAAGTAACTTGTAGTTTCTCAAGTAGCAAAATTGGTCGTGGAATCTAGAGCTTTGTGAATCCAAAATCCTGTGTTCTTAATCACCATGGTCAGAGGTCCATGGTCAAATAATTTGAAAAGGGCTCTTTTAGACAAAATTACATTGATTCCTTCATTGTGAGACTTCTCAGAGCTTTTATTATACAAATGAACGTTGGGCATTTTCAAGAAAGAAAAAGAGTATGCAGCATTTCCTAAAACTGTATACTCACAGAAGCCTTTCCCCCCACCTTCTATCTCTCAGAATACTTTTTCTATGCATTACTGTTTATAACCATTGGTCTGGAAAGTGGAGTATGTGTGTAGCAGGAAGGGGGTGGATGTACAGAGCTACGTACGGTTAAAGACTACAGGAGAATGGCCAAAGAAACTGTCGTTTCTATAAATTAGCTCTAGCCTCGGTGCTCTAAACAGCCATCCCTCTTTACGTTGTCTCCTCAATCTGTTTTGTGCCTTGCTGTAGCTGTCTACACCCCTATTTCTCCTGTTGTCGCTAACACAGCCTTTGGGAAAATTTTAAACCTGTGTTTAAAATACTGACTGAGAATCCATCTAAAAGAAATTTTGGTAGAAGGAAGAGCTACACCAGCCAATACGAAAGCTAAGGAGAAATAGAGAGCATTGATTAGGATTATGAATATGAAGAGGGGAGTGATAGTGAGGAAAAGAATGGAGATGAGTATGACAAAGCTAAGAGGGGTATAGATGGGCACAGAGTTAAAGATGACAAAGCTGATGACTTTAATTCCCAGAAGCAAAAACTGGTGGGGATGATCAGATAGCATTGAAAGGAAATGAAACGGGTTACTTAAAAGGGCATAAATGCCAGTGGCTGGGGGAAGGAGGGCATGGGAGTTGTTGAAAGGGTCGAGTTTCAGTTTTGAAAGCTGAAGAGTTTCAGTTTTGAAAGCTGAAGAGTTCTAGAGATTGTGGCCGAATAATGTGAATGTATTTGACACTACTGAACAGTTTAAGATGCTAAATTTTATGTTATACATGTTTTACCACATACACAATAAAGGCCTTACTGATTGGCTTTCAGCTTCCCATTCCAGAATCCGGTTTGAGTAGAGGGTACCTCTTGCCTTAGGGTCTCTCCTTCAACCAGCCAGTTCTTCTGAAGTCTGGCTCTCTTGCCCGCTTAGAAAATAAATATTTTCTTTTCTTTCTTTTTTTTTTTTCTAAATGCTTCTTTCTATGTCTTCCTTTGACAATCATGTCAAAAGCCTTTGTGCAAAACCTATAATGGTTTCTTGTTATTTATCAACATGATGCTTCTCAGTAAAATACCATAAAATCAGCTTAGGTAAATATTGCCACCAGTGGGGAATAGACAAAAATTCCAAGGACAAGCGTTGCTCTCAAAAATTACTTTTAAAGGAAACGTTTTATTTGTATTTTAAGTTACATTGTACTAATTTACAATTTAGTTTTTAAATTAAATTTTAAGTGGGCAGTTTATGAGCAAAACATCTTTGAAGTGTTCTCAATCCTATTCAGATATTACCTCTGATGTAACCATGTTTATTATAATTTCAAAGAATAGTAAAAACTTATTTTATGTAAGGAAAAAAACAACAAAAAATAATTCTATTTAGAACATTTTGATAGTTTTTTTACTCTTGAGTCCAAAACATCTATAATTTATCCTTTTCTGTTCACTTCTTAGCTTTACCACCAAATCTCACTGCCCTAATGCAGTTTTGTACATAAGTTTACAGACAGAATTGTAATTGCAAAGTTATGGAGCTAAGTGTATATTTTGGCAGATGTTCCCATGCATCGTAGATCAGTGACTAAATTAATAGCAATATCAGGATAACAGAAAAATCTCAGTCAACATTCTGTCAAAAAAAAACAATTGTGTAACACAAATGAAGACTGGAGAAAGTCTGAATTTTGCCTCTTTGAATAATATATATGAAAATAATTCTCTGCTTTATAAATCATATCATTTAGAAATATCATACCTTTTTATGCTTAATAATTATTGAATAACCAAAAGCCCATTGTGTAGTAAAAACTAAAGAAATACAGTCAAAGTTTTAGAAAGTGCTTCCTTTCTCAGCATGGAAGCAGATGGAGCCAGGTAGCAGAAATAATGAGAATCTTTTAATATCTGAATCAGTATGATACCACTGAGGCATATTTGTAACTTTGCATTGCTCCTTCCGTGGCCAGATGAAAAATGTAATAATAGGACATCAACTGCACTTTCCAGGTTCAAGGGGAAAGACCCCACAATATAATAAATGAGAGGTAAATCGTATGTTTTGGAATTAATAATAAAGGAGGCAGATGCTCTGACAATAATGCCAATATATCCAAGGAGGCATCAGGGATCTTGCAGGATGATTCTTCCTTAGATCAGCGCTGCCTAATTACGAATAATTAAATTATGAGCACTGCTTGTGAGGCTCACATCATTTGTCTTGTTGAAAGTAACTCCGAAACACACCGACACTGGAATTAATTCACTGGGAGTTATTAGAAGAGAAGTAAAATGGTTCAGAAAAAACAGAAGGGCGGGACAAGTGGCTGAAGGCTGTACAATCAATTGCATGCTGTGGCTTAGCTACACTGTGTGATATGTTGTTGAGCAGGTCAGTTGACCCATCTGCCTCAGTCTCCTTTTGGTGAAGCTGGAACACACATGTAGCTCAGACCTGCATAGCCTTCTGCTCATCTCACCAACCCATAGTGAACGCCACTGTCAATTTATTGCCCCTAAATTCTCCTTTGATCTTACAGAAGCAAAAACTGACACTTTGCTCTGCTTTTAATATGATTAAGGACTTACATATGACAGAGAAAATGTACACCTGACATAAACTAAAAACAACAAATTTACCTTCATTAAGTCTCTACCATAGTAAAACCTTGACTATTTCCTGTAAACCATTTCATACATGCTTATATGCCACGTTGCTGTCTGAAGATACATCTTGGCTTTTTGAAAATGGGAGTCATGTGAGAAAGCTACCGTTTTTCTTTCACAGACAGACTAAATGTAAGCTTGAGAACCTGGGTAATTTTGCCGCTTTCAAATTTAAATACTTTGACCAGTCATTTCTGAAGTCTGACTCTCTTGCCCTCTTTTTCTATATGCTTCTTTCTATGTCTGCTTTTGACAATATCTAAAAAGCCTTTGTGCAAAACCTCTAATTTTTATTTTTATTTTTGTTGTTATTTATCACATGCAAAATCCTTTGGCTGATATGTCATAACTTCTGAAATCTGACCTTGAACTCTTTCTCCATATTTAGGTCCTATTGCTTCCCCACATGAATCTTATAGCATCGTAGCTTGGATTTCAACCTTTGCTTATGCTACCCCTTCCTCCTGCAAAATCCAACCCCACGTCTCTTTATCGATATAAATTATATTAATCTCTCCAGGTACAGCTTAGGTCCTATGTTGTCCACGAACCTCATTGGGTAGGTCTACAGTATTTCTCCTTCTCTTAACTCATAGTCTGTGCCACTCAGTAAGCCCTTAATCCCTTGTTGCTATGTGAAATATTTTGTATTAACGCCCACATACCCCATCTCTCTAGAAAGATTGTAAACTTTAATCCACAAGTAAAAATATCTTTTCTAATGCAAGTCTACTATTCAATTGAAGGATGGAAAATAATACTGTATCATTTTTTCTCTCATATATAATTGTAACTATATTATTGAGATGCAGAATAAATTGGGTGTAAACTACTTTTAATAATTCTATGCCAAATCCCACATTTCATCCTCCTAACAGCACCTTGGGCAGATTCCAAAACTTTCTGGTCACTTTTTTGATATTAAAACAGTCTAGTCCAGTTAAAAACTTCAATTTCATATCCGATTCAAAACTGTCCCCTAGTGCAGGTCAGACTTGTTGCTCTTCTTCTCTTTTTTATCTAGAACATGGGGACAGGGATGAGGGGGAGGGAAAAAACTTCTTTTCTGGGTGATTGCAATCTTCTCCTTGTTGCTTTTCCTGTAACACCGATGGTAGATGAGGTCCTCCAAGCAGAGTGTAAATGCTGGCTTTCTGACAGGGCTCCCCAGAGCAAAGTTCCCTCGTGGAATCTGGTTCTAGATCAGGCTCTTCTCTTGACCTGTTCCTCCTGGTAGACCACTTTCTTGGCAAATGGCTCCCTGGGTGCTATTCTGGTCAGATGACTCGGGCCCAGGTACTTTCTTTGGCTCTGCCAGACACACAGGAAAATTATGTTATTCATACCATGTAGCACAAGTGCTGACTATTCTTACCCTTCTCTTAGTCTTGCTTCTTCTTTCTTTTTCCCATTCCTCTGCTCAGCCCAGCATTTTGTTCTCCACTTGACATCTGCTTAGACCACTTTCTAAGCACATGTCAAGTGGAGAACAAAATGGCAGTGCCCCTATTTATACACACCCGCACTTTTTACAACTGGTTCTTTTAGACACTTCCAAACAACTCTTGACTTAACATATACATCAAATAACAAGATACCAATTTTATGAAGCTAATTTCCTAAGAGAGGCTTTTTGTAAAAATCATCCTTGATCAAAATTGTAAAACGAATAGCTGTTTCATTTATAATAAAATAATCCTAATGAACAGGATTCTTCATTTCACTGAGGAAAAGACTATTTCAAAGGCTTATTTTCAGTCCTGAACCTTTCTAAAATTTTGTGATGTACAAATTTCATTCTGTCAGAGATGTTTGGAACATCTACCTAAATTTCAGAGATTCTCCAGACAATTCTATTATATTTTACAGTCACCCATTTCCTCCATAATTTTTTTACTTTTGGTCACTATACGCTTCTTTCGTGCATTCTAATTTTCTTTCTTTCTTCCTTCCTTCTTTTCTTTCTTCTTTCTTTCCTTCCTTCCTTCCTTCCTTTTCCTTCCTTCCTTCCTTCCTTCCCTCCTTCCTTCCTTCCTTCCTAACATTTAATTTTTTAATTTTTTCCCCTCCCCCCTCCTCCCTCCCCTCTGGTAACATCTAGTCCATTGTCCATGTTCATGAGTCTCTGTTCATTTGTCCTGTTCATTTGGTGCTTTTGGGTTTATATCCCAGATATAAGTGATATCATGTGATTTTCAACCTTTTTTGTCTGGCTTATTTTGCTTAATATGATTATTTCAAAGTCCACCCATGTTGTTGCAAATGGCAGTATTTCATCTCTTCTTATGGCTGAGTAATATTCCATTGTATATATGTACCACAGCTTCTTTAGCCAATCATCTATCGTAGGACACTTTGATTGCTTCCATATCCTGGCCACTATGAATAATGCTGCTACGAATATCGGTGTGCAAATATCTTTTCAGATATGAGTTTTCAAGTCTTTGGAGTAAATACCCAGTAGAGGGATTGCTGGATCATATGGTAGATCAATTCTTAGTTTTTTGAGGAACCTCCATACTGTTTTCCATAGTGGCTGTACCAATTTGCAGTCCCACCAGCAGTGTATGAGGGTTCCCTTTTCTCCACATCCTCTCCAACATTTGTTATTACTTGTCCTGATGATTATAGCCATTCTAACAAGTGTGAGATGATATCTCATTGTGGTTTTGATTTGCATTTCCCTAATAGCTAGTGATGTTGAGCATCTTTTCAAATATTTGTCGGCCATTTGTATGTCCTCTAGGGAGAAATATCTGTTCAGGTCCTCTAATTTTCTATTCTCTATCTGATATTTCCAATAGCTGAAGTCCTTGAGAGCCTAATTTCTTATTTTTGCTGACTTTTGCTCATGGTTTATTTTCTGGTGTTTTGTAATTTTTGAATCGTGAGATCATGTTTACCTGAATTTTATATGTTAATTTCTTGTTTTGGAGTTGCTAAAACCAATCAGAAACTGAATTTTAATCCCAAATGCATGAGGGTAAGCCTGAGATTATGATCTTAGACAGATTTTTATTTTTAAACACCATGAATCTATGCCAAGACAGACAAATCTCTTTGTGTTCCCTCTTTGCTGGAAGAGGCTTTTTCTAGCCTTCTTTTTTTTTTTTACTGAGGGTGAGCAATTTGTGTAGGACTTCAATTCCAAATCTCTACCTTTTGCAAATTCAAGGCCTTGTTTCCTGTCCCTAGGAAGCCATTAAAACCCAAGTGTCCAGAAACCGGCAGTCACTTTGAAGCCAACTGCACTTTGTGTGTCAGCCTACAACTATGGGTTACACAGCTTGCTTTTTAGTCTTGGCCCTTGGGAATTTCCCTTACCTTTTTTTTTTTTTTAAATGAACTCAGCTATGCATTAGAAAGGCTGACAGTTATATTTTATTCTGTTTTTCTAGGTATTTTGTAAGAGAATTTTTGAAATTATCTAGTCTACTATTCCTTTAAATTTCAAATCCTGTCTACTTGCATTCCAAAATTTTCTCCTTATCTTGTCCTGAAACAATGTACTAACAAAACCTACTGTTTATTGAATGCCGATTATGTACCAAGTACTTTATATCTGTAGTCTCATTTTGTTGTGTGGATGAAAAAGAGACCACATACTAAACCTGACAAGGTCAGGTGAGGTCGCATGGCAGACCCTACAAACTCAGAGACCGAAATTAACCACATAGGATGGTCTGAACATAGAAATTCCTAACTAAAAGCAGGTCGTGGCTGGTAGTCACATTCTGGGCCTGTAGCTTTCTTGACAAAATTCAGTCTTTACCTTAAATAAGCCTGTGTATTGTCTTTTTACATCTAAAATAACACACACTTGGGATGTCAAAGTAATGCCTTTCTTTGAGCACAGCCCACTGCACAAGAGCAGGAGACCACAGAACCCCCTCATTGTTATATCGTTCCCTGCATACCATCTCTATGTACTGTAAATGTTAGTTATTAACTCTCTTGTACCCACCAATGTAAAAGAAGTGTGTGTCCCTCCATTTTACTTTTTATCCAATCTCAAAGATTTCCTCACTTTGCTTTCCCCTAACCCCCTTGACTTTATGTAACTGCACCACCAATGACTTTATGTAACCATCCTATGTCTCCTCCTTTGTTTCTAATGTATAAAATAAGCTGCAAAACTGCCATCCTCTGGAGCATTTTCTTAGTTGGGTTGAGATTTTGCTTTCCGACAATTGTCAGCAGTTCGGCTCAAATAAACTCATTAAAATGCTCTACAGTTTTGGATGTCTCTTACGTCGTCACTTGTCATTTTTATTGTAACACTAATAGCTCAATATAAATAGGATCCTATCTGTTATTCTCTGTATTTATTCCTTGTATGTATCCTGTATAGTGGTGTGATATTGTGATTTATAATAAGAAATATATATTTGGTCTTCATCCTGGTGAGCTCTTAAAACCCTTGAATTTCCTAAGTGATGAGAGTGTTAAAACTATCTCTTGTTATGTTAATGAAGTGACACTTAGACCTCACCTAAAGATAGGGGCTGGTTGCCAGGAGAACTTTCAGTCCCACTCCTCTGAGAGGGGCTGGAGGTTGAATTACTAACCAAGGGCCAATAATTTAATGAACCATGCCTCTTGCCTGTGAGACGAAGCCTCCACTAAAACCCAAAGGGACGAGGTTTGCAGGTCTGCGTTGGTGAACATGTGGAGATTTGGAAGAGTGGCACACCTGGATAGAGCATGGAAGCTCCACACCCTCTCCCCAGGCTTTGCTCTATGCATCTCTTCCAACTGGTTGTTCCTGAGTTATGTCCTTTTATAATAAACCTGTTTTCTAGTAAGTAAAATGTTTCTCTGAGTTTTGTGAGCCGCTCTAGCAAATTAATTGAACCCAAGGTGACAGCACAGGTGACAACCTGGATTTGTGATTGGCATTTGAAGAGAGAGGGACAGTCTCTAGAATCAAACCCTTAGCCTGTGGAATCTGATGCTATCTCTGGGTAGATAATGTCAGAATTGAGTTGAATTGTAGGACAACACCCAGCTAGTGTTGGAGAACTACTAGGTGATGTGTTAATCCCCCTTCTCCCACATTGGGATTAGGTGCAGATCTTTGCTGGTGATTAGAAGTGGGATCAGAGTCAGAGTACTAGATGTGGTCACCATCATTTGTAATTATTTGTCTGATTATTTTCTTATTCTACTATAATGTAAATCAATAAGGATAGGGACCCTATCTTGTTCTTGACTGAATTTCTAGTATGTATGTGACTAGCTCCTAGTGAGCATTTGAGAAGTATTTGCTATACAGATGACCATAATCTATGCTGTAAGTAATATTGTGCCTATTTTCAGATGAGGACCTGAGCCCAGGGAAGTGAAATGACTTGTCCAAGGTTATGAAGGTAATCAGTGATTGGTATATGATAAAGATCAGATACCAAAGTCCATCTCCTCTGTCATTTGGGGAGCCATTTTTTTCATTAGGTTCTAGGAAGCCAAGATGAATAACTAAGTTATAAAAGTAGTTTGATTAAATGTTAAATGAAATAAATTCTTCACATTATAATTTCAAATTACATTTAATTTTAATACTGTTAGATGATTTATATTATATAGAATTAAAGAATTTTCCTATAGTCTGCATAACAGTAAAATTTCCAAGCCCTATTGACTATACTGAGCCAATTTTGTCTTACTTCTGAAAAACAGATATTTATTTGGAGAGTATATTTTAAGTTCTTACCCCATTCAAGAGAAATATTAAAAATTTTTGTGCTTTATTTCTTCCTTCCCAAACTTCTCTAATTCCTTGATATAAAAGAGAAGGTTTTCAACTATTATTTTTACTGAGTACATTATAAAATTAGTTTATTATATTTTTTAAAAATACCATAAAAATGAGCAAGTTCAAAAAGTCTTATTCTTAAAAGTCTTTAAAGATTTTAAAACAGATAAAAATTATCTTGCTTTGACTAAATCTGTTACAGTTTTCTATTTGACTATATTTTTAAATTGGAGAATATTTTCTGCTATAGAGGTTAGCTATCAATTTGTTGATCAAAGTCCAGTGAATATTGCAAAGAATATCCATAACCTAGAGAAAATATGCATCAAAGATGAAATTCTCATAATAGAAGAGTAGATATTGAATGCTGAGTAGAAAGGCTATTTTATATCTTTTCAGGATAAATATGTCTGTAAGAAATTGTAGGTCACCACTGCTGTGGTTCATTCTCAGACAGAAGTTGAAATTAATGAATATATGTGCTCTCCGAATATAAAGACTTTGACCTGTAGTGCTTTTTTCAGTTTAGTGCTATGAAAAAAAGTGACTCCCATTGTCTGAAAGAGTAGTTTTCTGTAGAGTCTGGAAAATGGCCTTATTCTTTTAATGGTAAATTTTAAAATGCTGTCTACAGGGCTCTATATTGTACAGCTGGAGGCAAAGTCCGAGTCTGTTTCACTGAAAGCATGGAGCCTTGATTATTGGATGGGTTCCCATGGTGGCATGCACAGAGAACAGCTTTTCAATCTTTAGAGTGAGAGTGTGGGTTTGCTTACGTTAGGTTATAAATCAATGCTGTTTTAAGTGCAACAATGGAATACAGAATATTTTAGTAATATAATTCTTTTTAACACGCGAGGAGTGTAAAAGCTAGTACTTAGGGGAAATAATTTTTCCCCTAAGTTGAGTGAAAGTATAATTTTAATGTGCCTTATTAATATCCATGTACCTTTGAGTGTACAGCATTATATAATTGTGAGTGCCTAGAAGGCAGAAACATCTCTGGTTCATTTTTTACCCTCCCACTTCTGCCACACCTAATCAGCACTAAATGAAGATCTTCGAAGACATCCAAGCAAATGATCACGGGCAAGCCTCTGCTGGAACACATTTCAACACAGTAACTCCTCACCACACCGGTCAGCCCGTTTAGGTTTTGACAGCTTAGGCAGAGACTTTTTCTTCTCTCGAGTGAACGTATGCTCTTCTCTAACTTACCCATGCCTCACAGAACAAATCTGACCCTTTTGACATTTGAAGGCAAATAAAATGACATAAAATTGTGGCTAGCACCACACCATAAAGTCAGATTCTGATTTTTCCCTTTTAAGACTTCGATTTTGAAGAGATCTGTTTTATTGGTTACCCTGTCCCTCATTTGAATCACATTATGTTTACAGTCAGCTAAAATCTCTGTGTCTTTTTTGCATGCTCTTAAACATCTCCACCCCATCCTTGAGTATTTAGATTTTGAAATTTGTGTTTATCCCTATTAAATTTCTTGTATTTAGCTTATCATTTTGTCTTACCAGAATCTTTATGGGTCCTTATTATATAATCTAATATCATTAACAATCCTTTAAAGCTCTTTTACGTCACCTCCATTCTCATTTCTTATTACTCCCACTCTCGTATACTCTGTTCCGTACATACAATCAGAAATATAATTTTTGGAATAGACCGTGCTTTGTCTCAATTTGAGCCATTGCACATACAGTTCTGTAATACTTTCTCTCTCTTCTTTCATCTGCTAACTCTTTCATATTCTTCAAAGCTTGACTGACTTTTCCAGGACTCTTATTATTGTAAGAGATAGCCCACCTCTGAGCTGCCACAGTACTCTGTATTTATGTCACTTATCGAACCACATCATAATGATCTGTAGTCTTAATTTCTTTTCTTCATGACCTCTAAGATCCTTGAACATAGGAATATATATATTTTCACCATTTTATCTTCAGTGCCTAGTATAATATATGGCATCTAGTAGGTTTTTATTATATGTTTCTTGAATAAATAATTAAATGAGTCAATTGGCTTCACCAAAGTAATAATCATGTGTAGTGTACAGGACCAAGGAGATTGCTTTGTGATATGACCTATGAAACCTTGCTCCCTCAATCCATAATTAGTTTTTCAGGCTATGGTTGTTTTACCAGTTACTCAGGACCCATGGAGGTGAGTCATTTCTAGTACACATCTCTTATCTCTTCATATCTATAAAGGCATCATGAAATATCATGAAACCCTGTCAAATGCCATCCCGAAATTCAGAAATATGATGCGTATTGCCTTCACTTGACCTATCAGTCTCAGAAATGAAACGTTTGTGTTGATCTTGAACTGTAATGTTATTTAACTCTTAAATCCACTTTTTCATTTGTCTTTCTCTATATTATTTACAGAATGCTCTATCTTATCTCAGATTTCTGTAGATTTATATTTGTCTTATCAAAACATCTGTAGTAAACTTAGATTACTTGATTTTTAAAAATAAATATTAAACACATCTGAGCTATCACTGTTCCTTGTTTATTAATTCCATCTTACAACCCCATTTCTTAAAGTGAAACTTTAAGTTTTATTTACAGTTTAAAGTAGTCTAGAAAAGAGAATTAAACTTCAATGTATGTATAACAGGCAGTTCCTCCGCATTATTGCTTGTTCCTCACAACAATACTGCAAAGTAGGTTTTATTAATACTGCTTTATGTCGGAGGAAAGTGAGTCATGAGGCAAGTAACAGACAGAGTTGGAGCTGAAATTCAGTTAGGCTTGAGTGTAAGGCAGAGAATCCCTGTGAGAATCTGATAAAAGCCATAATCCCCATCCCAGTGAATGTACATAACCACAAATCAGTTTGGGGTTCTTTGTTATGAATTAGAGGAGCATATCTGGTTCAGAAAATAGGAGAGGCTTTATGTTTTTAAGATATTGGTAGCTCATGGAATCATTTGCACAGCTGTAGAACCAGGGCTGGCATTAGTCAGGCGCTGTTGAAGCATCTGCTGCCATCACCACATCAATCCCTCATACTTGGTCCTGCAGCAGCAATCACCGACACCTGTTGACATCACAAACGTGGACTCAGAGCCGCTACCATTAGCACCACGTTGACACTGCAGACAGGGCCTACTTCGTGATTTTATATGTAGTTACTCAGGGCCCTATGTTCAGATGGACCACACTTTGTTTATTTGTTTATAAATAAATTAAATTGTTTATAAATAAATAAATGAATAAATAAATAATTTTTTATGGTGACATTGGTTAACGAAATCTGATGTTTCAGCTGTACATTTAAACAGTAAGGCATATATATATATTTACATTGTGTGTTCACTTCTCATAGTTAGATTTCTTTCTGTCACCACATATTTGACCCCTTATGCCCTGTATACTTCCCCCCTTCTCCTTTGGTTTAAAGTCCTATTGTCACCATCTTGAAATTCTAAGTAGTTTTTGAGTAGAGGATCCACATTTTCCTTTTGTTCTGGGCCTTGCAAACTATGTAGCCAGCCCTGACTGCACACTTGGTCCTATAACCACCACCACCAACTCTACATAGACTCTACTAACATGGGTGTGAAGCAATCGCCACTGTCACCACACTGACACCACAGACATGTTCTGCTGCAACTGGGATTGTCACCGTGTCAATGCTACAGACATAATCCTGCAGCGACCCCACTCCTTCCCTGTGAGAGAGAGAAAATCCACGTGACACAAATTTTGTATGAATTTTAGGGGATTCCTGAATTTCCACAGAACCTCTGTGGTCCCAGGTTAAGACTGCTGGTCTAAAGGCCATTTCACAGCAGGACACTCCCTCCAGGATTAGAGGGAAAAAGATTTTCCTCATGCGTAGACAAGGAATACTGTGAATTTTTTACCTTGGTTTGAATGATTGTAAACTTGGTGACATACTGAAAAATATTTAGTGAGTAGAAGCCCGGAGCTAAAGAGTGGTTGGGAGTGGAGATTTGGGAATTACCAACACACAGAGGCAGATATTGACTTTATTAATTCAACAAATATGTATTGAATACCTACACATGCTGATAATGATGAGCATTAGAACTAAGTAGACCAAGTAGAGAAGATACTGATACTAATGATTAAAAGGATATGCTTATACATATAAATACAATTTTCTAATTTTCTAAAAATCGAATTCTAATTCTGTCATCGACAATTGGAATCTGTTAACTGAAATTCAAAAATAGCAATGTCATCTAAAAATTTTGTGGGATATTTAAAAATATGGTATTTAAATTTGTAAATGAAGCAAGTCCTGTCATAATTTGACAAGCATAATCACTTATCCTGTAATGCAAACAGTAACCTAACAGCAAGATACAAATAGTGCTTTGGTGCAGGTGTTGCTAATTAGCGATTGGATTAGGCTGAATCATACCTCTTCTTTTTACCTATGCATAATGTTTGTGTAAAATGCAAATGCGAGCTGTAAACTGGAATGTTTAAGTGCCAACCATGGCTCCTGAATTGACCTTGAAACAATGAGAATTTCAAATTGGGTAGTGATCATAGCTTAATTGTAGCTTAGAGCTCAAATTAGATTTCTGGTTCTCCTGATGGTCAAGATTTGCTCTCCAACAGGAAGTTAGGGGAATTTGGGCTCTGGCCACATGACTAGGTGAAAAGACAGAAGTTATTTCTTATTTACTCTTCCTACCCATTTTTAGTAGTTGGAATGCTTTGGGAGAAATGCAGCAATTACTAGTATAATTAGGGATCATTCCTTTGTTTATTCAGCAAATATGTATTGAATGCCTACCATGTTCCTGCACGCAGCATGTAGTAGGTATGATATAAATATTTGTTGAATGAAATATAATCACTTGAGAGTTAAGAGGCTTTCCATAAATAATTTGCAAACTTTGAATTCACCTGTAGTGAGGAAATTATTTCTACTTGTGTGATTGAAGTGTGGTAGAAATAGTCAGAACATTCATCAAATAATTCATTTTATTCCCTTACATTTTTAAGCCTCTTTCAGTTGGGAGGGAGCAAATACTAGTTCTGGCTAACGAACTATGAGTCTACCTCTGGGCTGAGACTGTGGAAAGCCTGATGATCAAGGAGTGAGGCTATAAATTCTAGATGATGCAATCAGGAGATAGTGAAACTGTAGAACAAATACTCTTGCTGATTCTTGTAGGATATGTCACATGAGTAAGAAATAAACTCTTGTTATGGTGAGAGAATTCAAGGGTTTTTTCATAGTTTAGTAAGGGTTTTGGGTTGTTTTTATTACCATACTACCTAGTCTTTCCTGATTAATGCAAGAACTATTGTGCATTTTCTGTTTTAGGGGATTTTCTTGTTGTTGTTGCCATATTGTCTACTGCAACAAAAGACCATAGTTAATTAAATGATTATTGCTAGCAGGTGACTTAGATAAATTATAGTATCCCAAACTATAAAATATCAAACGGCTTTTCAAAACAATGTGCTAATATGGAATTATCCCTAAGATATATCGTTATATTAAGAAAAAAAGGTATAGAACAGTGTCGATAGCTTCAATTAGTATAAAAAAGATATTTTATCTATCATCTATCTATCTACGTATCTATCTATCTATGATCTATATCTTTCTATCATCTATCTATCATCTATCATCTATCATCTATCTATCTACATACATATGCACACACAAACCAACATGTGGTCCTTTTTATTGTGGTAATATATATATATATAACTCATAATTTAATGATTTTTAAAGTGTGCATTCACTGGCAGTAAGTACATTCATATTGTTGGGCAACCATCACCATTATCCATCTCCAGAACTTTTTTTACTCTCAAGTGGAAACTCTATACCCATTGAAAAATAATTCCCCATTTCCTCCTTTCCCCAGCTCCTAACAACCGCCACTTCTCCTTTTGCCTCTGTAAGTTGGATTACTCTAGGTACCTCATGTACATTGACTCTTTTTTTTTTTAAGTATTTATTCTTTTGTGATTGGCTTATTTCACTTAGCATAATATCTTCAAGGTTCATCCATGTTGTACATATGTCAGAATATCCTAACTTTTTAAGGCTGAATAATATTTTCATCGTATGTGTATATGACATTTTGTTTATCCATTCACCTGTTGATGGATACTTAGGTTCTGTTTTATATTTTGAAGAACCTCCATAGTATTTTCCAGAAGAGCTGCAACATTTTATATCCCCACCAACCATACACAAGGGTTCCAGTTTTTCCACATCTTCACGAGCACTTACTTTCTGTTTTTTTGATGTAAGCCATCCTACTAGGTACAAAGTGGTAGGTCATTGTGGTTTCAATTTTCATTCCCCTAATGATTTCTCTAGATTATAAGTCTAGAGGATTTAAAATTATAAATCATGATATGAAATCTTCCCTAACTGCTTTATTAAGTTATGAGAGGATAACTTAATTTTTGTTATTCTCTAAATTATTTTTTTGAAAATAAACCAGAAAAAGTACTTACAGTTTAAAAAGCCATCTTTCCCTTTTCATGAATGTACAATAATGGCTAGTATTTGAATAATTTTCATTTGCAATTTTGACCAATGAAGTTTCTTATATTTTTCTTAATATTTGAGTGGTACCATCATATGTAGTGGTTAAAAGTCTAATTTCTAGAGCCAGGCTATTTGATTTCAAAGCCTGGCTCTCCCACTTATTAGCTGTGTTATTTTGGACAAGTAACACAAGTTACCTTTCTGTGCTTCATTTTCCTTTTCTGTAAAATGGGATCATATTTGTACTTACCTCAGTGGGGTGTTGTGAAGATTAAATAAGTAAATACACGTAAATCAATTGGAAAAATTTTGAGGACATAGTAAACGCTAAATGTATTAGTTATTAGTACAATTAAATTATAGTACCATGACATTTGGTAACAGTATAGCCTATGTTTACATGTATTTGGAAAATATGTTAACAGTATTATTTAGATCTCAAGCAAGGGGTAAAATAGTGTATTCATTGTGGCTTCTGGAGAAGAGTCTATGGCTTTGAATAGAAGAGTTTTTCTGGTCTGTGTTAGTCAATAAAAAGTAGTTGAAAGTCACCTTTAGTATTTCTCTTAAAAGTAACTAATCTTTTGATACCATGAGGCCTTGAATCAATGGTTTCAGATCAATATTTTCTGTATACAGTTATTGTTTTCTTTCACCTTACACACTATAGGCTGAAAATCAACACACTGTAGACTGAGAAAATCAATGGGGTACATCTGTGGTCTCGAGAACACTGGATAGGAGACATATGTCCTTTTGGAAAACATATACAAAGGAAATTATCTAAGTGCTTTCTCAGAGGAATCCTAAAGTAATCACTGGTTGAATTTGTGATCCAACAAGTTTTTCCTCAATTATACCAAGAGAGCACATCAATTCATTTACCTTGTAGTAAACAGGTTATTTCAAGCGTCCAAACAAAGACACCAAGATTGTCCCTGTTAAAGTAATTGGCTCTGGTGGACCCAAACTCAGATTTACAAACTGCTTCTCATTTCTGGCCCATTTGGCTTTGATTTTCAGAGATAATTACATTTTCCTGCTTTGAAAGAACTCTTATTTTAGCAGTCTGGAGGAAACACATCTCAATGGTTTTGAGCTTTCCAAGTTAGTGGAACTAGATGAATTACTATCAAAAGCTAATTCACATCATGAATTATGTCTCTTTAACAACATGTACCCCTTCTTTTGTGAATTAAGAAAGCACTGCCTTCGTTTCAAAGTCAGGACCTTAAGTGTGTCGGTTAGCCCTTATACTGAGAATTAGCTCTGCAAAAGCTTTCAAGAAATAAACACATTTCTGTGGTTTAGACGGGAAGTGGAATTTAATGCTGGGCTTTCTGAATCCCCAAATGCTGTTCACTGGGTGAAATCTGTGGCGGATAGATATGCTATGAGATTTTCTCAAATAGATGATCACTCCCTTCAAACAGGAGAAAACCAGAGAGGCAGAATTTGTATTTGCATTTTCTAAATGTTCTAGAATATTCAAGCTGGGTTGCCTATATTGTCATTTGCAAATTAGATTCACACAATTAAGATAGAAACTTACCCCGCTTCACTGTGTAGTTATCAGCTAGCACTTGAGCTTGCTAAATATCTGCCACATTCTAGCTAAGACACTGGCAACTCATTCATTCTGTCATTTATTCATTGTGTAAATACATTGTATGCTGAGTGGCCTCTAGGTGCTGGGGATATAGCAGTGAACAAAACAAAATCTGGTCTCTTATGGATTTTATAATCCAGTTGGGGAGAGTGTGCTTGTTCTGGTCTACTTAGGCTGCCATAACAAAATACCGCAGACTGGGTGGCTTAACAGAAATTAATTTTCTCACAGTTCTAAAGGTTGAGAAGTTCAGGATCATGGTGGGGGAAAATTCAGTTCCTGGAGAGGTTTCTGATTTGTAGAGAGCACTCCTCAGGAAATGAGGAAAGCACTGCTTTAGCTTTAAAGTGAGGACCTCACATGGTGAAGAGAAAAAGAGAGGAAGCAACTTCTCAATTTCTTATAAGAATACTAATTCTATGAAGCCCACCCTCATGACCTCATCTAACTCTAATTACCTCCAAAGGCCTATCTCCAAATATTATCACGCCGAGGGCGAG
Organism: Pteropus alecto; assembly: GCF_000325575.1. Classification (NCBI taxonomy): domain Eukaryota; kingdom Metazoa; phylum Chordata; class Mammalia; order Chiroptera; family Pteropodidae; genus Pteropus; species Pteropus alecto. Next base: position 6,224,858 of record NW_006439717.1, read on the forward strand.
GGCTTCAACATATGAATTTTGAGGGACACAATTCAGTCCACGGCAGGATTCCATATAGAATACTAAATAAATACATAATAAGTCAGATGGTGATATGTACTGTGGAGAAAAACAAAGTAAGGTCAGAAGAAAGTGCTGATGAGATTGCTGTTTATATAAGATGGTTAGCACAGGACTTTCTGATAATTTGATCTTGTAAAATTTTTGACTTTACTCTGAGTGAAATGAAATGTCATTGCAGAATTCTGAGCAGAGGAATGATGTGATTTAACTTATGTTTTAGGTGGATCTCTCAGCTTGTTGTATTGGGAATAAACTTGGGTTGGGTTGGGTTAGAAGACCATTGCAGAAATCCAGATGGGAGGCTACACAGGGTTGCAGAGGTGGAGGTGATGAGATCTGGCTAGATACATGCACTCTCTAATATTTTGAGCATAGAGCTGATAGAATTTGGAGATGGATTAGATTTGGGATGAGAAAAAGAGAAAAATCAAGCATGACTGTTGATATAATTAGCTAGAAGAACAGAATTGCTATTTATTGCTATGAGGGAGACTGAGGGAAAAGTTTTTCTTGGGGCAAAAAGTTTGGTTTGAGCTATTAGGCATTTGAAAGATGAAGTCTGCGGCGGATAGATATGCTATGAGATTTTCTCAAATAGATGATCACTCCCTTCAAACAGGAGAAAACCAGAGAGGCAGAATTTGTATTTGCATTTTCTAAATGTTCTAGAATATTCAAGCTGGGTTGCCTATATTGTCATTTGCAAATTAGATTCACACAATTAAGATAGAAACTTATCCCACTTCACTGTGTAGTTATCAGCTAGCACTTGAGCTTGCTAAATATCTGCCACATTCTAGCTAAGACACTGGCAACTCATTCATTCTGTCATTTATTCATTGTGTAAATACATTGTATGCTGAGTGGCCTCTAGGTGCTGGGGATATAGCAGTGAACAAAACAAAATCTGGTCTCTTATGGATTTTATAATCCAGTTGGGGAGAGTGTGCTTGTTCTGGTCTACTTAGGCTGCCATAACAAAATACCGCAGACTGGGTGGCTTAACAGAAATTAATTTTCTCACAGTTCTAAAGGTTGAGAAGTTCAGGATCATGGTGGGGGAAAATTCAGTTCCTGGAGAGGTTTCTGATTTGTAGAGAGCACTCCTCAGGAAATGAGGAAAGCACTGCTTTAGTTTTAAAGTGAGGACCTCACATGGTGAAGAGAAAAAGAGAGGAAGCAACTTCTCAATTTCTTATAAGAATACTAATTCTATGAAGCCCACCCTCATGACCTCATCTAACTCTAATTACCTCCAAAGGCCTATCTCCAAATATTATCACGCCGAGGGCGAGGGCTTCAACATATGAATTTTGAGGGACACAATTCAGTCCATGGCAGGATTCCATATAGAATACTAAATAAATACATAATAAGTCAGATGGTGATATGTACTGTGGAGAAAAACAAAGTAAGGTCAGAAGAAAGTGCTGATGAGATTGCTGTTTATATAAGATGGTTAGCACAGGACTTTCTGATAATTTGATCTTGTAAAATTTTTGACTTTACTCTGAGTGAAATGAAATGTCATTGCAGAATTCTGAGCAGAGGAATGATGTGATTTAACTTATGTTTTAGGTGGATCTCTCAGCTTGTTGTATTGGGAATAAACTTGGGTTGGGTTGGGTTAGAAGACCATTGCAGAAATCCAGATGGGAGGCTACACAGGGTTGCAGAGGTGGAGGTGATGAGATCTGGCTAGATACATGCACTCTAATATTTCGAGCGTAGAGCTGATAGAATTTGGAGATGGATTAGATTTGGGATGAGAAAAAGAGAAAAATCAAGCATGACTGTTGATATAATTAGCTAGAAGAACAGAATTGCTATTTATTGCTATGAGGGAGACTGAGGGAAAAGTTTTTCTTGGGGCAAAAAGTTTGGTTTGAGCTATTAGACATTTGAGCAGAGAAATCAAGAGGGCACTTGAAACATGAGTCAAGAGTTTGGGGGCATGGTCGGAGCTGGAGGTCGGAGCTCATATTTGGGTACGTCATCAGTGCACAGATGTTATTTAAAGTCATGAGACTGAATGAAATCAGAAAGGAATTCCTAGGACTGATCTCTGAGAGATGAAGACGAAGCTAGGTAAAAGGTGACTCAACAGAAAGTGATGTATTTCAGAATCTAAGGGAAGAACGTATTTTGAAAAGAAAGAAATAGTCAACTGTCTCAAATGCTAAAGGTTTCAGTGGAGGAAAAATAGTGAAGTTCTGTGTACTTGCCTGTCCATTGCCAGCTCAGAATCATGTAAAGCTGGAACTATTTTTCCCCAGAATCTTCTTCCCTATGTGGTTTGGGGCTAAAATTGGGCAAGAGAAGCTCGCACTGAGATGGTGGAAGCGGAAGCAAAATCCTTTATTTACAGGAAATCATGGTGGCCACACACAGTGGCTCTGCAGGTTTCTCCAGAGCTCCCTGTGGCAGTGGTGATGGCCAAGCTGCAAGAGTTTCTTGGGCTTCTCTGTAAGCTCTGGCTACTTCTCCTCCTCCACTGCTTTAGTTTAAGCCAAGGTTGTTTGTTAGTGACTCTTTTTCTTCTTTATTAGCTGCAGACTTGAATTCCTAAGTTAACCTCTTTATTTCTTAATACTTGTAGCCACTATTTTCTGACCAAATTCGGATCGATATATCCTGTTTGGATCTTTTTGGAGCCACTTCAAAAATCTTAGACACTTCTTGGGACTAATTAAAAAGGCAGTGAAGTCTCAGGAGGCCTTTTATAAATTCCTCTTTTATGTTGCTCCCAGAAATTCTGAAATGGGTCAAGGAAGGGCATTAATTAAGGAAACCTGAAGGCTACATGTACAGTAAATTCTGGTAGAGGTAGAGGTCTCTCTACTCTGGAGATTCACTCATTTCCCTTGTCTCTAGATTGCTGGACTTATATGCCAATGATACAATATGCCCCAGATTTGATTGTGAAGTAAACACCTTGATCTCACAGAAAAGTTTAAGTTTCTCTTCTCATTAATATAGTATTTTTCCCTATCAAAAACTAAAGCACAACTGACTATTAAATCTTTCTTCTGTTGTTCCACCAAAGCACAAAAGTAAGTTTTCTTTCTTCTCATCACCATAATAAAATTAATGTCCCGCACTATCTCCTCCCATTTCATATCATTTTTTTTCAGTAATAGTCAGAGACTCTTACTCATAATTCTAGAAGAAGGTTGGTCACTCCTTAGGTACTATGCAGTGCTCAGTCGTACCATAGATCTCTACTCTAGAACTTCTAAAAAGGAATCTTTTCATATGCTACAGTTTTCTAAAGACACAAAGGTCATAAACACATAAAAACACTGCATCATCCACAGAATTAAAAAAAAATACAACAAAATCCACAGACCAAACAAACTCAAAGTAGTAGCTTATAATTTGAATATCTAGTCTCTCTATATTATAGGTTAACATTAATCTTGTCAACCATAGGCCACGACTTAATACTTTGTTGGAAAGGAGGTAAACAGAGGAAATGGTAAAGAGAAAATGAGAAATGTATTATGGCCTTAGCATGGCCATGAAACCAGTTAAACCAAGCTAGCTGTCTAGAATACAGGGCCTATACGCTTAAAATTCAACTGGAAGAGAGATAACACAAACAATAACCTATTATGCATAATATGCTGTACCTTGCTTTTTTTTACTGTAATAATTTGGAGATTATCCATATTGGTACATGCAGAGATACATCAATCTTTTTGATAGCTGCATAGTATTCCCTTGTTTATATGTGTCATAATTTATTTAACCGGTCCCTTACTGAGTGATACTTAAATTGCTTTAAAATATTTTTCTATTCAATATAATACCGGAATGAATGACCTTTGTATCATTTGAGGTTCATTTTGAAAAACAGAATTTACTGTGTATTTCAAACAGATGGAATACAATATAGAAAACTGGTTAGAAAGGTCTTAGAAGGGTTGCGATAGCAAAAAAAAGATTTAGGGGGCCTTAGGAAAAAAAGGAAGATGGTGTGATAATGAGGTTAGAAGCTGCTATAATACTCCTGGATTAGCAGCCTGTACCAGCTGCTGCATGTTGGAGATACTACTGCAGCTCGTTGGTTCTGGACCTGCTAAAGCTGTGCACTTAGATCAGCACCAAAATAGCTGAAAAGATACTGTCTGTGGTTCTGAGTTTAGCATTCTGCTCTCATTATAGTATCTTTCACCCACCAGCAGCAACTACTACACTGCCGGAGCCAGAAGCAGAATATTTATCTTTTTTCCCCATCTTTCTAATCACATCCCCCCCACCCCCCCAGGATCTCTGGTAGAACCAAATGGGAAGTCAGCTAACAATAGATGGAAAATGTAGTTTGTACACTCCCAGTCTCAGAAGTACAGGGCATAGTACAGAAGGGTGGGTGTGAGGCTGAGGATAACTAGCACAGTCTACACCTTAATAATCAGCATCAATATAGGTCCTTCTACCCATATTTTGCTTTTTGTAAGAGTATTTATAGGAAAAATTCCTCAAGTTGAATTACCTACTCGATGGATACATACCTTTGAAAATTTGAAAGATATAACAAAATTACTCAATTCTGACACTCTGTACTTGGAGATAGCATCAGATCCCATAAGTTAAGGGCTCAATCCCAATGATTGTCACCTGGGGTTATGACCGACAGGATGTAGATCAAAGTTCCAATAATTTCTGCCTTGGGTTTGATTAATTTTCTGGAACGGCTCACAGAACCTAGAGAAACCTTTTACTTACTAGATATGGAAGAGATGTATAGGGCAAGGTATAGGGGAATGGTGTGGAGCTTCCGTGCTCTCTCTAGGCGTGCCACTCTTCCCGAATCTCCACGTGTTCACCAACCCAGAAGCTCCCTGAACTCTGTCATTTTCAGGTTTTTACGGAGGCTTCATTACACAGTCCTGATTGATTCAATCATTGGTCATTGGTGATTAAACTCAATCTCCAGCCTCTCTTCCCTCCTGGTATGTCTGAGAGTGGGAGTGAAAGTTCCAACCCTCTAATCATGTGGCTGGCTCTTCTGTCGACCAGCCCTGATTTTTGAATATTTCCCAAAAGTCACCTAGTTAACATAACAAGACACCTTGCTCTCTCTCATCACTGAGGTAGTTCCAAGAGTTTCGGGAGCTCTGTGCCAGAAATGGGGTCGAAGACCAAATATATAGTTTTCATTATAAATCACAGTATCATAATTGCCTAGGACTGACTCTGCAGGGACTGGAAGCAGGGAGTAATTCTTTAGAGCTGGATGGAAGGCTGGATATCATTTAGTCAAAACTTTTTATTGTGTTCATGAATATTAAAGAGAAAAACACAGGCTCAAAATGGCATCACTTGTACTAAACCCATAATACCAAACCTAGACTTAATACCTGACCTAACTGCAGTTTTTAACCTTCATCAGAAATGTACTCTTAATCAACCAGTGTGGAATTTTCTGGTCTAGCACCCGTAAGGTGATCTGTCACAGGGACCTTCTCTGTTTCCCTACCCCACTTAAAGAAAGAAGAGGCAATCTGCATTTAAAGTCCTTATTGGCCCCTTTCCGCCTGTCCTGGCCTACAAAGAATCCTTTCTTCTTTTGCTAATACTCTCTCGCCCACCCTTCTTCCTACAAAAAAACCCTTTTAGTTTCGTACAACCCATTTTGTATTCTTTTTTTCAGAGTGACAATCTTTTTATTATGGTAAGCTCTAATATTTTGCTTTGAAGCAAACATTTTGGGTTTGTTTGTCTTTATTAGTTTCATCACATAGAGACTGAGGTTGAGGAATCTTTATCAACCCCTTCAAATTGCAAGGTGGGATGCTGTCTGATTCATGAGTTTCTTAATAAAGCCAGTTAGATCTTCAAATTTTCTTGGGTAAATTTTGTTTTGAAATTAAACGAAGAGGATTGGAGAGGTGAAGTTACTGATGGATGGGAGCAGAATCAGGAACAGAACAGGCTGGAGAGGACCGGACTTCCTGCAGGTATGTGTAGCATCTCTTATACACTTAAGGAATCAACGCATCATATTTTTGGGGGGAAAAATCAAATGTTTAACAAAAATACTATTTATTATGGAAAAAATAAGGACTCTGTTGGACTTAGTTTATGGCTTAGTTTTGTTTCAATGTTTAATTATTACATATTGGTGAGGGGATTCCATTCACTGTTTATGACCTATGCAGGTACTACTTAAACCTGATATATGAGTCTTTTAGTCCTACTTTCTTGTTCCGTCTTTCTCAACATCCCTTCTCTGTCAGAGCACCACTAGACATTCTGATATGCCAGAAAAAATTATATTTCTGGCACTTCAGTATTTATTTTGATGTTAAGTAAAACAAACACCGAAATATATGTTATTTATAATTTATTTAAAACTTCAGAATTTCTATAAAAAATTCAGCGAGACTGAAAACTTCATACATTTCAAATGTAAAACTTATAAACTTAGAAAACCTCAAGTAAAATCTAAATCTATGAAAATAAACATACATTATAAAAGAATATATTATTAAGAGATAAAATATGTAAAATAATTCCTTACTAAAAGGGTCTCTATAAAATGAAGAAAATTAAATTAGTTATAAAGTATAAAATCAAATATCTAATATATTTATAGTTCTTTTAGGAAGTATCAACTTTAAAAAAAATGTATCATTCAGTTGTAAGCAAAGTTTTGTACAAATATTTCCAGCTGCTGACACTGTTCTTTCTGATTCCATACACTTCCAGAAGTGGAGAAGCCAACTTCAGACTTTTACTTTTGACTCCTTCATCTTCAAATAACCCCATCTCTTTGAGGAGTATTTTTGAAAATTTTTGTACTTTTTTTTCCAGAGTGAAATTATAGTAAGCTGTAATATTTTGTTTTGAAGTAAGCGTTTTGGGTTTGTTTGTCTTTATTAGTTCCATCATGTAGAGACTGAGATTGAAGAATCTTTATCAGTTTCAATACTGACACATTCATACTTCACTTGTTCAGAAAGTCTTTGGATTGGAATAAGACTTATCCTTTCAGTGGAAGCTTTGCAGTTGCACATCTGGTTGTTTATTGCAACCTTTATGGGTGTGGTTTTGTGGCATAAACTGAACCATTAAGTCATCGATTTTTGAATACATAAGTGATTCAGACTTCATTTCATATTCTTTCAAACACTAAAACAACAATATCATCCAGAAGTAAATACATATGCCAGTACTAAAAATAACAGTATACCAGAATACTGGAAATGGTGTCACAAACACTAAGTATCACTATGTCACTTTTTGATCCTTTTCCTTCTCCTTTTTGTCTTTCTTCTTCCTGGGCTTGCAGTTCAGGTTTGTAAAATAACATCGTAGTGTAGCTGCATTGTGAATTATGCAGACTCTCATGAGTTGGCCTGGGGGCTTAATCTCTTTGTTTCTGTGGGGAGGTGCTTTCTTACTTTCAAACAAATGCCTTAAAAATGCTTTTGCAACAGAGCATGTCTATTAGTTGATGTATGAAGATGTTAATTTTATATGTAGTTCTTATCTATCTAATAATAAGACAAGTTTGACAGAGACTTAATTAGTAAACAAGAATGAGAAACTAACTCTTAACGCCCAAACTGGTTGTCCCTATTGAAAGGATGCATTCTGCTAAGTGATGGTGCTACTTTATAACTCATACAGCAAGCTAAAGCATTTGTCCAACTTAATGTTGCATAAACATGGCCACAGTCATAAACAAATTCTGTGAAGTTAAAAATTTCACTTCCAAGAGATTTTATTTCCTAGTCATGTTTATGTTGGTGTATCTTTTCTTGAATTTCCTAAGTATTTCCAAAGTAGTGTGTGAAATTGCTTTATTTTAGGTAAAAAAAAATATATTTAAGTAGCAGCAGTTTCTTATGGCTCAATCTGCAATTTGTTTCATGAATACTGTTTCTAGTATCTTGTTCTGTCTCAATATTGAGGGGAATATTTGTAATAAAAAATAAACATTGTTTATGTCTTGCTGTTACTCCTACCTTAAGTTATAGGAATAGAAGCTTAATTAATAAAAATCAACTGAAATCAGATGTTGGGAGAAGGGGCCAGAGGATGCTGCCTCTGTGCTTTTCTGTCTGTGCTGCTGCTGTGTGGTAGCAATCAGAATTGTAGGGGTGGCTGTATGGCAGGCAGGTAAGGGTTCTGAGACATTTGTGGCTGTCCTTGACATCATGCTCACCATTTTTTTTCTGGTCTTAACTCACCAGCCCCCAAATACCCAGGTTAGAAAGCCAATGTCTTGTCCTAACCAGGGCTTATTCATTAATTGAAAGAATCTCAGTCTGAAAATAGGCTTTTCAAAAATAGAATTACATACCAAGTCTTGTTGAGAAAAGATCAGTAAACTTGGTGGAAAGTTTCAGCTTTTTTTTTTTTTTTTTTTTAAGAAAAACAAGACTACTTTTGGATCGATTTCTTTAAATCCCAATACAAAATATTTATCTTAACTCAAAATATTTATCTTAATTCAAAACATTTTTCTCTTATAACATTGTTTGATACATTTTCTCTCTTTAATAGTTCTTTGTGTGTATGGTATTAATTTTAGGGTACTTAAAATGAATGCAAAGGAAACCATTTTAATTAAGATCGGGTGCTTTTTAAAAAATGTATGTTGTAGTTTTTTGAAGTGCATAAATTAAATTATGTTATAAAGTAGGTTTAAAACTTTAAACTTCATTTTTGTCTGAGACTCTAGATAAGAGTCTCAGACAAAAACAAAACAATCGTAAATAATAAAACATACTACATACTACAACAAATAAATTTTGTGTATTCCTTTATAGTAAAGAAAATTGATTTATAAAACAGTCACAGTCCCGTTGGAGGAATCCCTTCGGGACACTGTAGCAATTCCTTCGCAGCTTCGACTGTCCCCTCAGGCGGACAGCAGATGGCGCTGCGTTTCCCCTTTTGTCTGCCTCTGGTGCTGGGACGGAATCCGTAACTTTGGCAGAACTGAGCTGAAGGTGGTAAATAACGTTTTCAGAAATGGGTGAGCAATTGAAGCTACGAGTTTGGCATCATAATTGATCTCACTTCATACCGATTAGTGCTCTAGGGGACATAATTTTTGTTAGCCTTGATCTAGGTGCTCTGGGTGCTGGATTGTCTAGGCTCACTATCACTGAGGAAAGGGGATGCTTGTCAGGAGAAAGGACCCAGTTGTTGCTGTGGCAGGAAAATAATGTTTTCAGCAGCACCCAACACCAGGTAACGGAAGCTCTCTTCTTCCTCACAGCCGATTTGTATCTATTTAAGGGTCCCTTGGTGCTCTGTAGTAGGATGCTACGAAAAGATGCAACTTGTAACTTTGAGAAGTTTGTGGTTAAGGAGGTGAACCAGAGGTACTCAATCAAAACGACTTTCTGCCCATTCATACTAAACAACCACAGTTTCGTTTTGCTGTGTTCCAGCATTATTGTGCTAATTACATCCAAGGCTCACCAGCAGTCTCTCCTCTCTTGAGTCTTTTCATTTGTGTCTGTTTTCTTCTTACAGGTCTGTTACTTTAGCTAAATTTGCATTTGTTAATGTTGGCAAAACAGAGATATTTAGCTTCATTTCCTTAAATAATTTAATAAAAAAGGCTTTTTGTGGGGAAATAATGACACTTCAGTATAATAATCCCGTAATCAGCTAGATAAGATTTTAGAGGTTATTTAACCCAATTGTTTAAATAATATGGTGAGAAATTCATGCAGAGAAATATGTAATGACTTGTTCAAGTTCACATAGCTATATAACGAGAACTGACCTGGGTTTCTTGAGTAGTTGAACAACCCACTTTACCTTATGCTCGATTGCATTTTAAAACAGGTTCAGATCAGAAATGTCAGGGATAATTTGTGTCACTGACATGCTGATCATGGATGGATTTTGACTGGTCACATTCATCACACACAGCCAGCCATACATGCAGAGCTTTCCCCAGTTTCTTAATCATCACTCTTTGCTCCTGTTCACTTTCGCATATACCTGAGCTGGGCACACGCCCCGTTGTCTTCCCCAGACTATAAGGTTGCTGGGAACAGGCATTTTGTTTCACTCATGTTTGTCTCATTCCCTGTGCCTCGTGTAGAGCCTGACACCTCATGAGGATTTCAAAAATGTTGAATGAATGAATGAACTTTTTATAGAGACCACCCTGAAAATGGCAAACTGAGGTGCCATGGGAAGCCTTTCTTGGGCTCTGACCACATAGACACGCTGGATTAAATGTAAGAGAACCCCATAACCATAGAGCAGAGCTTGACAGTAAGAAAAACAAGAAATCTTCAAATGCTAGAAAATGAGCAAAAGTCCAAATTCGGGGTGCTGCAGAGTGGAAGCAGAGCAGGACCTGTGTAGGAGACATTTTCAGGTAGGTAAACATCAAGTGAGTTTATATTCATAGACTCTTGTACGACAAGGAACCATTAAACTAAACTACTTTTTATATCCTAATGAAAGCCCTAGCACCAAGGCACAAAAAGTTGCTTAATGATTGTGTGCCTTGAGAATCCTTTCTCTCCAAAAGGAGCCATTGTTTTGGCATTATATACTTAGAATGATAACTGGTGTTGAGACAGCCAAGTCACTCAGTAAAGGACAGGAGCACCCCAAAGTCACTTAAAATGATTGAGGCCTGTATAAGAAACAAAGAGAGAACCATAAATTAGCCAACAGGATGCCTAATAAACCAAGTGTCTCATTACGAACAAAGGTTGCTCTTATACCTCAAACACATGTTTTTATGAATATTTAGCAGCTTAGTTTTTCCCTCATGCGTATGGTAAGAAGAAATTTATAATCACGAAATGAGATCCAGAAAAAATTTTATCTTCTTTTTAAAAAAGTCAACACAAAACTTGGAAGCAAATAAAATGTCCTTCAGTGGCCAAATAAGCTGTGGTACATTCAGACAATGGAATATTATTCAGGGCAAAAAAGAAATGAACTATCAAGCCATGAAAAGACATTGAGGAATTTTAAATACATATTACTAAGTTAAAGAAGCCAATCTGAAAAGGTTACTTACTGTATGATTCCAACTATATGACATTCTGGAAAAGGCAAAACTTTCGAGACAATAAAAAGATCAATGGCTGCCAGGGGTTGCGAGTGGAGGGAGGGATGACTAGGCAGAGCACAGAACATTCTTAGGGCAAAGAAAATACTTTGTAAGACTCCATATGCACGTATAGGGGCAGGGAGTACATGGGAAATCTCTGTACATTACCCATAACTCTGACATGAATTTTAAACTGCTCTAAAAAAATAGTCGTAATTAAAAACAAACAAACAAACAAAAAGCCAAAACAGACAGGTTGTGCTCCTCTTCCAGATGAGCAAGAAATTATGTACAGTCATTAATGGGGCTCCTTCCCACGTCCTTGTGTTGTACAAGAATCCAAGAGGTTCAGTGGTGCCTTGACTTGCAGGGAGGATGTTTCAGCCTCAGTGCAGCATGGTCACAGCTGGCATCTGTGCTGTGCAAGTCTTGTGCCTTGGAGGAAGGCAGCTCTGTGGCTTCAGGATCAATCTTGGGCACAAGTATCTTTTTAGCCCTGAAAGCCCTACTATCAGTGGCCTGATCTGCATGTATCCACTTCTATCCCCTATAGTAGCGGTCCCCAACTTTTTGGCACCAGGGGCAGGTGGCTCCTATGAGAATCTAATGCCTGATGATCTGAGGTGGAGCTGAGGTGATGATGCTAGTGCTGGGGAGAGGCTGCAAATACAGAAGAAGCTTCGCTTGCTGGCCTGCTGCTCACCTCCGGCTGTGCACCTCCTGTTATGCGACCTGGTTCCTAATAGGCCACAAACCGGTACTGGTCCGTGGGCCCAGGGGTTGGGGACCCCTGCCCTACAGCATAAAACGCAGAGGAAAAATACAGTGTAGTTTCTCAAATGTTATTCTCCCTATCTACAGGGTGAGGACAACCATAACTCTCCTACCTCCTTTCTCAGGAATGTTGACAAGATTAGGTGAAGTGAGGTCTGTGAAAGCACTTTCTCAGCTATACAATACTGGATAGTGGAGGAGCCACAGCTCTGAGAAAGGTACCGTGTGGGGGCCTGACATTGTCCCTTAGTAGGATTTTTCTTCCAACATCTAATATGTTTCCAATTGTGTTCATGTGTGTTTAGGGGTTATGTTATCCAAAAGTACATGCCTTTATATCTTACAGTCACATTCAGTGAGCGAGATGCTCTCATTATAAAAGCATCTGAGAACAGAGTCAAACTGAGTGATTACTGTGGTCCTGTTTCCAATCATTTCTCATTCTGTGCCATTAAAAGGATGGGCCAGAGAGATGGCCTGCTTTACTTAAGTGGTTTCTCCTGGACTTGTCCTTCTCTCTGTATTTCTCTTTCTCTCTCTCTCTTTTTTTTTTCTGTATAATTGAATTCAAGTTTAATCTGAATATGATGTGACTGACTGTATTAGAGGGAATCACAAGATTTGAAATCACAAGACTTGTATTCAAGTTCCAGGTCTGCCACTTATATGCTGTGTGATCTTGGCAAATCATGTAACTTTTCTCAGTGTCCTTTTTCTCACTTGTGGACTTTAGGCTAACAAAGCCGATCTCAAGGTGCTTGTGAAAGGCAGAAGTGATGCTGTATGTCTGGAAGCACATTGTGAAAATAAATTGCTTGTCAGGAATTGATTATTATGGCTGTGATTTTTGTGATTTTTTTGGACTTGTATTTTTAATACCTTGTCACTAGTGTACTGCCCACCAGTTTTAGCCTTTTGTCCCTTATCCAAGAATGTTATGACCATTAAAAATGGATTAGCTTTTAAGTCCATGAAAAGGGTTTTTCTAAAGTCAAAGTTCATAGTTTGAATTTCTTATACTGATTGGGAACCCTGTTAGGAGCAGGATTTAGAGACTCTTTAAAATTCTCCTGGGAGAGTCCAAGCAAAGGGGTTCTCATGGATATACCTGGGCTGCAAGGCTCAAGAGCAGGGCTTTTGGAATGGAGGTGAGGCCAGCAGTTTGTCTTTGGAGGTCCTTTTCCTTCCTGATTGCTTCTTTTTCCTGTTAGCCTCTGAGGCCGGTGTCAGTGGACAAGGGTAGGCTCAAGCTGCTTCCAGCATGGTGCAAGTGACTTGGAGGGACTGTTGTCCTCCAATGCCTAGGGGTTAGAGGTTAGATAACCACAGATTGTTTCATCCACAGCTGGATGTGTGTGAGAGAGGGGGTCTTATTAATAATTACACCAGGATTGTCCCAGGCAAGCCAAGGCAATGGGTCATTCTCCCTAGGGATATGGCCTTGGTCTTGGGGCTATGTTCGTTGACATCTATTTTTTGTACCTTTTCTTTCCAATGGGTGGGGAAAATTCAAGAGCTAAGATCAGAGGGTAGACCTTGGCGAAGAGGCCACAGAAGTCACTCAGGCTGCATTTTTGGTCCAGGTGCATGAGGTGTTTCACATAAGGCTTGTGGGAACTACTTAGTCAGTAGCGAACATTTGACTGACCTTGACTTTGTCTTCCTCAGGGACCCCACTGGAGCTGGAGGCTGGCTGTAGTAGGATGGGTATCAGATGTCCTCATTTCCATTCCATTTATCACAAGTTGTCTTGGGGACCCAAAATGAATCATAATTTACGCAGGCTAACATTTATCAGACACTTAGAATGCAAGTTTGCTAAGCATTTTCATGGATTATCTCACTTAATTCATATACCCATTCTCCCAGGGAGATTATTATTTTGTCCATTTTGCAGACGAGGAAGCTGAGGTTTAGAAGATAAGTTGCCAAGCTCACACAGCCAGTAAGTGGCAGATGTGGATTTGAATTTGGGGTCTACTTCTAGAATAAGCTCTTAATTGGGACACTGTTGATGGTAGGCTCCACCCTGAAGGAGCTTACTCCCCTTAGAGTGAGCTATTAAGCGCACTCAGCTGTAAAAAGCACTGTCATATAGACATATCCACTTAGAACACGAGCACAGAACCGAGAGCAAATCCTTTTGCTAGGAGGACCTGAGAAACCTGCAGAGATATGACCATTTTAACCTTCTCACCTTCTCTATATTGTTTAGCTTCTACCTAGCTTCCCAAGAAGCTGGCTTTCTTGAATATTCTTCTTTAGCCTGACAGCTTAATTAGGTCTCTCTATGACTTCTGTCACCTCTCCTTAAAGGTGGGAACTGTTCAGAAACTGGGTGTTTTTTAAAAATTTTTCTAATGCTGGGTGCCTAGAAATATTTGAGGCTGAAGTTAACTCAGAAAAGCCAAGTGAAGGGAGACACTTATTAAGACTTTCAGGCATTCTGTGTGAAACTATTTTCACACATTTTACTAGGGATGGCGTCTCAATTTCCAAGGAAACTAAGAGCTGAAAATACGTTTTAAATGCTTGACCATTCTCCTAGGCTTCAATAAATGACTCATCCAAACAACAGCAAAAATAGACACTTACAGCAGAAACGGGTCTCTAAGAGCAAACATTTACATAGTTTTTTTTGTTTGTTTATTTTGTTTTTAAAAGTAAGAGATGAGTCGGATGCATGGGAGACAACTGAAACTTTAAATTAAATGTCATTTAGGGTACTTGTTAAAATTCAGATACCTGCACCTTATCCAGGACCTATTAAATAAGAATTTTAGGGGGAGTGAAGTCCAGGAATCTATATTTTACAAGAATTTATGTGATTAAAAACATGGTAACTAAAGTTTGAGAGCTACCACTTTTAATTAATTTATTAATTAATCCAGTCATTCAATATTTTATAAACCCTGTGATCTACCATTCAGTGCATAAGTTATAAAGATTTGACCCCTCCATTTCAAGGACTTATATTTTAGCTAGTGACATGTACAGAGGGTTCATGGAGAAGTCAAGCTATTTAACTACTCTAGAAATTCTGGAATCTCTGGAGATACAAGGCTCCATCATGAGGACCTAGTAAATAAATTCTCTGAAAGAAATGCTAGAGAGAAGCTGTTCTGTCAGTTTGTGAAACATTGAGAGAATACTCTTATAGCAGGGTAAAACTGAATCCTGAATTCTAAAAGGGATAAATAGGGCATCCAGGGAACTCGTCAACGGAGCCCAGTATGCTCTACTCGGCTTAGGGCTGGACTTGGCCAGGAGAGGTATTTGGTGCCATCTAGCAAGTGTCTTATAGTTTGGTGCCAGATGCTAGGGTAACTTGAGAATACATGAAAGAGCTGGGCTCCTGTTTTGTGGAAATTCTGACTTGGCGAGAACCTTATTCACCGTGGTGAGAGAGAAGCAGCTGCCATAGTAGTAATGGGAAACCACGAAGGGCCTTTGATTTGCATGTGTCCACAGGCATCGGTTCAGTTCAATGAGCTGATAAAATTGATTTTCTCACTGCATTGACTGGTTGTCATACTGAATCGCTGAGGTGATTGACTGGTTCAGCATCTTGCAGATATAGCCACAAACTCCAATGACTTGATCGCATTCTAAAAAATGAATTTTAGAAATGCTGTTATTTTCCCCCCCTTTATCAGCTTTTAACTTGTTTAAGAAAGTTGCAACTTTGCTAAGAAATAGGAAAAATCTCAGTGACGTTGGCAAACACTTGGTATAGAACGTTTGCAGTTTTAGATAACAGTTAACTTGGCTGAACTTTATCCTGCTTTGACTTGAGAATAGGATGAGTGATAATTTAAGAAACTAGATATATTTTACTTTGCATTACATAGGTTACCAGTTTTTATTTTTTCCCTATCGACTGTAACAATTTTCACATTTTGAGTCATCATGTTATTAATTGAAAGTTGGGACCAAATTGTGAAGGGCCCTCAATAGGGATGGTTTTCCATAAAGCATCATTTTTGCTTGAATTGCTAGACACCATTTGCAATTTTTGAAGTCTGTGTAGAAAACAAATATACTCTGCTTTCAAGAAGGATATGCATGATGAGAACTCACAAATGATATTAGTACCACTCATACAGCATTAGTAAAATCCCTGTCATTAAGAAATGTTATTTTATATAAAAAAAGTTGATAATAGGATACAAAAATGCTAATATGATTAGGTGATGAGCTGATAATGGGATTTTTTTTTCATATCAGTGATTTTCATTCGTCACCAACAAAGCTGATCTCCCTAATATGATATGATATTATAATAAAACCCAGGCAGAGAGTCAGCAGTGAAATTTATGATGCAAAAGGAAAGTCAATAGCATTATAAATCTTAGAAACTGATTATATTTCAGCTGTCAATGTTCTTGGCTAGAAAATCTCCTTTAATTCCCGTGTCTTAGCCCTATTTACTTTGGTGATACCGAGCAAGGAAATGAAATAGATCTAAATCTTTATCTTAAGGATAACTTTAATGAGTGACAGTCAATTCCACATGGCCTGGTGGCTGCAGATCTGTCACCTTTGCCTGGCTAAACTATCCAATTAAGAGTACATTTAAATGCAAGTAGCTGGCAGGGTATAGCCAGCAGAATTTAATTCTATAAGATATAAACTGAGTTTTCTCTGATATAATGGTTTTAAGTAATAAATGGCTGCCTGAAAGTGTGGAGCAACTATTTGAGTATCATCAGTGAATTACTGGCAGGCTTCTATCACAGATTAGAGAAGGTAGACCCTTCTTATCAATGAAAATATAGTCTGGCCAGTGAGAATTTTTAGAAAAGCATCTCCCTGGGTGAGGAGAGAAGGGAAAAAAGTAATGAGATTCATTTAAACTGCCAAGCCATCCAACTCTAATCTCTTGAATTTAAACAAAAATATATAAGCAATTCACATTAGTAGTGGCTAGATGGTTGCTGTGACTCTCAGTGTATTAGAGAAATTCTCAAAGGGACTTAGAGGTCCTGGCAAGCTGTTTCTTGTTGCCTGCACTAACAGAGTGTGAAATACACCACCGGGAAAGTTAAATGATGGCTTTCCCTTCCAACTTATAAATTAAGAAAGAGTTAGCATATAGAAAATTTTCTCAACAGTATCACAAATACTATGATGAGATGTGAAAGTCTTAGTGTGGATCTATTTTTAGTGGCTAATGCATTGCCGATAAATCCATGGTTAATATATTGCACCAAACATGAAAATGATGAATATGGGTAGCTGGGTGAATTTGTAGGTGTAGTCAGAGAACTGAGAGAAAGTGGTCACTGCGAAGGCCTTATCCACTGGGGTCCTAATATATAACAAGATCTATTACAGTGTGGAATGTAGAGGCTTTTTAACAAAGCTTTATATTTGGGGATACCAGGAGAGCTCTGTTAGAACCTTATTTCACCTATGCCATGGCAGAGCTATGTCACCCAGAGAGACTGTGTCCACTGAACTTTCATAAATATTTTCACCCTCAGAGTTTGCTAAACACTTTATAATGCAGATTCCATGGCTCCCCTCATGTGCATAACTCTTGTTGGCTTCAGAATATGAGAGAGGAACCTCATGCTTTATGTATGCTGAACCAGTTCACTTCTTTATACAGTCACTTGCACAATTCAGGGCCAGAGAACTCCCTTCTTTCTTTCTTTCCAATAAAATAGTTGCATTTAGCAACATTTCCACTTTGAAATCTGCGTTGAGCTCTTGGTTTACCAAGAACTTGGCTGGGCTAAACTTGGACGTGATTGGGCTAAGCTTGGGTCAGAAGCCACACAGTGCAGTTTCGTACTCCAGGTAGGGAAGAGTTGCTTAGAGCAGGCAGTAAGAGGAACAGCCCCAGGAAGTCAGTCAAATTCTTTTTGCGAACTTCCAACAGTTCTATGATTTGACCTCTGGCTTCCACACAGTTCGATTTCCTGACTCTAATTTATTTAATATACCCTTGTTACCCTGACTACATAGGCTGGATTAAGAAGTTCCTCGGTTCCCAGGTGTCTGCTCTGCTTTGACCTGCAGCTCCTCCTGCACCTGCTTTCCTTGGCTTGGAACCCAATCTACCCACTATGCACTTAGATAACTGCTTTTAACTCGTTATACATTAGAGCCCACTTCCGCCTCTTGGTCAGTTTTGTCCCAGGAGATATGGCAAGTGGGCCAAAACTAACTCACCATGTGTGATTAATAGGTAGGAACTGGCTCCTGCCTTGCCAGGTAGTGGGCTTTTAAGAATTTTTTTTTTTAAAAGCATATTTGATTATAATACCCTGGCTACTTTTTCAGTTTTTCCTTTTCTTTCATCAACATCTTGCCCCTTAAATTTTACTTGTCATTAATAAATTTTTGGATAAACAAATATTAAAATACACCTTTCCGGCGAGTTTCTATCTCTAGACACTTCCCAGCCACAGCACATGTGTCAGGCTTTGTAGCAATGCATCCATTCAAATATAATATGAGACTAAGTGAGGGAAGAGATGAGGGGTGGAGCAGGGATTCAGAGGAAAAAGTTAGCTAGAGCAGTGCCTCCTGGCATTACAGTAACTACAATGGCAGACTTTTTCTGAATGCTAAGCATCTGCCATGCATTTTCTCATACAATCCTTGGAACTATAGTAATGGAACTTCGAAGTCCATTACTATAGCCAATTTAAAGGTAGAGAAATTGAGGCTTAGTGATTTTCTCAAGGTTATACAACCATATGTGTAGGGATTTAAATTCAGACCTGTCTGACTGACAAGCTTAAACTTTTAATCATCTCGTTACACGGCTTATGCATTTTTATGAGTTGACTGAAAAAAATACTTAATGATTAAAATTTATTAAGAATTGAATATGGAAGGAAATCTAACTATAGGTGATGAGTACACAATGCAATGTATATATGACATATTGTTGAATTGTACACTTGAAATTTATTGGATTTTGTTGATCAATGTCACCCCAATACTTTTTAATAAAAAAGTAATTTAGAAAAAAGAAAAGAATTCAATATGTCCTTCAATAAATTTGTGTTTTATCAATTACACATTGAAAAACACTTGAAAAATAGCAGTGCTGACCTTGTGAGTTGTTTGGCCAATAGGATGAGGTGGAAATGGCACTGGTGGCTTCCAAGGCAAGGTTGTTAAAAGCCTTGCTGCTTCCATCTGGCTCTTTGTAATGCCCCCTTTTTTGAGTGTCATTTGCAGCCTAGCCACCAAATGGTAAGAAGCCAAATCTACATGGCGATTCCACATGTAGGTGTTTTGGTTGACAGCCTCTGCTAAGCTCCCAGGCAACAACAGGCAGTGAACCTGTAAATGAACCATCTTGGATGTTCCAGCCCAATTAAGTCCCCAGACAACTGCAACCATCCTGGCACTCCAGCAGATGCCACGTGGTGTGGAATCACTCATCAACCCAGAAAATTATGAGAGAATAATTTTTGTTTTAAGCCTCCATGTTTTGAGGTGGTCTGTTACATGATAGATAATGGAAACACACATCCTTTTTGAAAATATGCTTTATGTATTCTGCACACAGCAAATGATTGTGCTCATATTGATTCAAGGATCCCTGAAATAACTGTAGCTCCACGAGGTCTGAGGCCCACTATTTGGGATGAAAGAAGAGATTTCTGGGAAGCTTTCTATAGTGACATATCCCATGCATACTGGCTATCTCCAAATCCATGCCGGTCCCAGACAGTATTCTTAACTGTCTCAAAGGGGAAGAAAAATTCCTATGAGGTACTGTGGAAAGCTGAGTTAAAATGCATGCAGGGCGTGCACACACACACACACACACACACACACACACACACACACACACTCTCTCTCACTATTTAGATGATCTCAAATGAATACTATGTATCTGGGTGACATTTGAAAGAAGGAGCTATTTGGATTTCTCTCTTCCAGAGACAAGATACAGGCTAAATGATGCATCAGTAAGTGCCTTCTGCAGGCATTCTTAATAGCCTCAGTTTATATGCCTATAATTCTAACATGAGATTTCAGAATGCAATAAACAAAGAACAAAGTGCAACCATTTTATGACATTATTAAAATATTGCATATAATTGTTGTCTAGTAATCAGAATATTTTAAGGACACTTGATTATAATGAATGCTTTGTTCTAAATGTTTCTCCTCTCGCAACATTGATTCAGAGAAAGTTTTATACTTATTCTTTAAAAACACGATCTAAACCTTTAAGCTTTGTTTATGTTCTTTTGGTTATAATGATAGCTCCTATATTTTGAGTACCTATGTGCCCTACATGATAGTGAATCCTTGCACAACCTTTCGAGGTAACTATTAATATCCCCTTTTTAGATGAGGAAACTGAGGCTTAGAGTTTAAATTACTTGCCCAAGGTTACTCAGTTAATAAGTGCGGAACCGGGATTTGAACTACAGTTTGATTCTAAAGGCGCATATTCATGTTGTCTTATAATGACTGCATCTCTTATTGCCCTTCTGAAAAGCTTATGATTCAAAAGGCCATTTGTAATAAAGAGCCAGACTGGAACTGAGGTTTTAAAAGCACTGCCTGCCCTTTCAGGTATAAAACATTTTGTTAGAAGCAATAACGGCGTAATTATAGCAAATGCCTCCACCTTCGCTGTCACCACAGCATATGGGTCTAGGTTACAAGTTTGAAATTTCACTGATTATTGGCGCATAATTGGCTTCATGTAGATGATAAATGTATTACTGATTGATTATAATGACTTGGTCATATTTGAAATGTCAAAGTAGAAAATTGAATTGTCATATTATCGCATGTTCTCATTCAAGCACCAGATAAATATTACAAATGATGATTTTCCACTGAGTACTATGTAAAGAATTTATGGAATATTAATAATACCGTTATCCACAACCTTCATGCTTGGTGGATGACCCCAAACTGAAATCACGTTTGACTATCGAGGAATAAACCTTAAGGATGATCTGCTTTAGCCCACTTCTCTGCTGTCTACCCTGCTTTTATAGTATGACTATTCCCAAGGACTACGCTTGCTCTCTGGGAGGGAACTGGACATTTATGACCCACTTGACAATGCTTTTTTGCCTTGTCCTTTTACTACCCACCATGCTTTATGCCGTTCAAGGTGTCCTCTAGAATGAAATCAGATCTTCACAGAGAATGAAGGAGTTGCTCCAAGGCAGTCAGTCTGGGCTCAGTCCCCCATTCTAAACATGGTAAAGACCTGGACAGCTTTTGAAAATGCTGTTGTAAAGAAACTGTAGAAGCACAGCGTTCGCTGTGAGCCTTCCCATTTCCTAATAGATTTCACCTTCTTGTTTTCAATGGGGCACTAGGGCTCTCTTTCCACAGACCAGTTAAGGAGAAGAGTCTGGGAGGAAATCTCTTGAGCTAATAGGCTGAGGCCACCAATCTCAGCCTGTGGGATTCAAACCTCTGCTTTAGACCATTAAAATTATTAAAGGGATCTTCAAATTTTCTGGTACTCCAAGCATTGCCTGTAGACTGAATAAAACACATGATTTAACTACTTTTTAGGTATATAGAGAATGTGGATACTGCTGTGCTTAATAAAATACAAGTTATTTTAAGATAATACTGAATTTATGGTACCCTTCAACGGTATGCATTTCCTTAACAGACACTAAAAAATAATATAATAGAGGATGTGTGGACTTTTTTTCCCTCTCAAATTATCTGGAGTCATTGATGGGGCCAAGGAACAATTTGTTCAATCATGGATGCTCTGGAGAGATGTGACTAGGAAAAGGCAGTTCCTGCTCACTGAACCCTGCTAGTGATGAGGCAGTTGAGGAAAGCTTACATTCTATTGTCTTTCTGATTCCTTTGGTCACACTGGATATAGATGCTCCTTAAATGCTCCAGATCTGCTCCAGGACTCAGAGAATCATTCTTTCAGATACTGTCAATTTTAGGTCTTCATGGTGTGAAGCCTAAATATTTTTCAAATCTTATTTTATGCTCTGAACATAGTAGGTGCTCAGTAAATTTTTATTAATACTGATAAGAAAGCTGCTTTACTCTAAATACACTTGTCACCAAATCATCATTGTTAATCATGCTCATATTCAGGGTGGGATCTCTGATGTAATCAGAGCATCCTTGGGTTAGCAAAGGAAATCAATGCTCTATAAATGTTACTGAAAATGTCTTTTCTGCTCCTCCTTGTTATTCAGAAAAGGATCAAAACATATTCTAATTTGAATTAGCCACTTGGCTTTTAGAAGTGGCTTCTTATAGAACTTGATTTAAATCTCTGCAATATACATATGATGTATTACTGAACTGTACACTTGAAACCTATATAATTTTATTAACCAATGTCACTCCAATAAATTTAATAATAAAAAAAGTCTCTAGTATTTCTTTTTTTTTCTTATATATCTATATGTTTGGAGTGGAAATGCCAAAAAGGTGTAAATACTCCTTGACTTGTAAATTCCGAGTAAACATGAAACCCAGGAAATAAGTGTATTGCGAGCCACCATATTCTCTCTTTCTTTGTGTTCTGTACCTACTCTTTCTTTAGTTATTAGTACCACAGTTTAACTGGTTCCATAGTTAAGCCACATATGGATAATCTAGCAGTTTTAGATGGCTAACCTAATAGCGCAATACACATTTATAGTCTCGCTTTTATGAGAATGTCAACCAGCTGTCTTTGTAACCAAATTTGTTTGGAGCTGGTGCAACTCTTGACAGACTCCAAGTGTCTCCTGGGTCAACCTGTAATTAGTACACAAATTTCATGCAAAGTAGTGCATACCAGTGCCCTCAAACATTAATGAGCTTCAGAATTCCCCAGCGACCTTGTTAAAATGCGGAGTTGAACCCTGCTCTCTTAGATTATAATTCATTGGATTGGGGGTGTGGTACAGAAATCTACAGTTTAGCTAGCTACTCTGGGTGATTTTGTTGTTTGTGTTCTGGTGTAAAGAGCTGTAGGTGTGGCAGGGAAGATGGGGACTGGTGCTTCAGAACACGATTAGGATTTGGAGAGAAGAGAAGGCATTCGGGAGTAGGAGGCTGCTTTGAGTGGAGTACAGAGGAGAGCGTGAGCTGGAGGTAATAGAGCATGGAGTTAGGAATGTGGATGCTGAGCTCTGAATCCTCCTGCTCCACCACTGGCAACCTTACAGACTTAGACGAGTTACTTCACCTCTCTAATACAGTTTCCTCATCTCTAAAACGGGATAATAATGGCATCTATCTGCAAGGGTTGATGTGAGGATTAAATGAGAAAATGCAGTTAATGTGCTCAGCATCTCTTAGGGCTTTAAGAAACATTAGCTTTACTTACATATACATAAGAAAAGTTGTATTTAAAATTTCTTTCTTCATAGTCATAGAATTTGTATTTTGAGAATTTCTTTCTTTCTTTCTTTCTTTCTTTCTTTCTTTCTTTCTTTCTTTCTTTCTTTCTTTCTTTCTTTCTTTCTTTCTTTCTTTCTCTCTCTCTCTCTCTCTCTCTGTCTTTTTTGTTCTGATAGTCGCTAAGTCACATGAAGAGGTAGCAAGTACCCAGAGTCTGGTGAAAATCAACAGAATTCTTTGGAAGGGTCATAGAGTATATATTCTTCTGGAAAAAAAATTACAACAATCCATGAAGATTTTCAGTTTTACATATTTTGGAAAGAGAACCAGTACGTAGCTGGAGAAGGGCGTGGGGCCATTAGTAGGACTCCGTGTTCTCGCTTTGCCACTTGCCTACTATACAAACTTGGGTAATTTAGTCAGGATTTCTCTCTATGTCTCAGTTCCTCATTAATAAGTTGAGAGGATTCTAAGAGGTTTCTGTGTGGAAAATGACTGCATATGCTTTTGAGGAGGGCATGGGTACAATGTGTGTATAGTGTAGCGGCTCTGGGCAGAATCACTTGGACCTGACAGCCCCTCTGTTATTAACGATGCAACTGTGGGCCGTTTATGTCACCTGTTCTACTTGTTTTTTATCTATAAAATGGGGATAATTGTTATTATCAGACCTATCTCAATGGGTTATTATGAGCATATAAGCAATTAATACATGCGAAGTGTTTAAAATGGAGCCTGGCACACTTGAGTACTCAGCACATTCGGCTATATTGATGTCCTGTAAATTTGGAAGCAAAATATTCCTTTCAGGGAAAATCTATTTTAGTGGGAGGATTTAGGTTAGTCTCAAGTTCTCACCAAAGACATCCTTTACCTTTTTTTAATTTTTCCTGAGTGAGAATCTCATTACTAAACTCCCATACTTCCATTACACTTATTGAGAGCTTAATACATGCCAGCAAATTGCTCTTATAGTCTGTCACAGCTAATCTTCCCCACCGTTCCACAAGGTATGTGTTATTTCTCCACTGGAGGTAACATATCTAGTAAGTGGCAGTGGCTGCTCCAAAGTACATACTCTTCACCTCTATGTTTTACTGTCTCATAACCCCTTGTGCTCTGTGCTGTTGCTCTTTCCACTCCATACCCCACCCAACCTCAATGCCTTCCCTTCTTTCCCAACTCTGTTCTTTCTGTGGTCCGTGCTGATCTATTTTGGCTCTGATCCTCTCAGTGTAGCACTTACTTCTTCTATTGGACCTCTTATTACTCTCTAATCATCTCATCCATGTGTATGTCTTTCTAAGAGATTGTAATCTCCTTGAAGAAAGGGTTTGTGACATCCCCCAACAATACAGTTTTATGTCAGACACAAAGTGGTGATTATTTGTTCAAGTTTAATGTAATATGCATGTGTATTAGTTTGCCATAGCAGCCATAACAGAATATTACAGACTGGGTGGCTTAAAGTTGCAGAAATTTATTTCCTCACAGTGCTGAAGTCTAGAAGTCCAAGAATAAGGTGTCAGCAGGTTTGGTTTCTTCTGAGTCCTCATTCTTTGGCTTGCCGATGGCCGCCTTCTTGCTGTGTCCTCAAGAGATCTTTCTTCTGTGCTCAAGCATTCCTGGTGTCTCTGTGTGACCAAATTTCCTCTTCTTAGGGGAAATTAGTCACACTGGATTAAGCAAAACCTAATGGCCTCATTTTATCTCGATCACCTCTCTGAAAGCCGTATCTCCGAATACAGTCACATTTTGAGGTATTGGGTTAGGGCTTGAACATAGGTATTTTGGAGGAACACAATTCAGCCCATGACAGCATATATCTTTAAAATAACTCAGTTGTACTGAATATAAAATGCCGATCAAAAAATTAGAATTTCTATAAATGTATGATCTCATATGTATGATACATCAGATACATATTTCAATGTACGAGACATACACTGAGAATATCTCATGTGTATACTGATATCCTTAATGTATCTCTCATATAGGGAGATTTAATGAAAATTAATTTCAGAATTTACTAGGCTTGATTACAATAATTTTCAGGTGTCCAACAGGCAAGTTGATGATAGCTATGTGGCTTCCCTAATCACAACCCATCTGAGAATTTAAAATAACATTTATTTTGCACTATTAGTTAGCACATATATCGTAGATCATTAAGGCCTAACCAACCACCGACCCACGTCTACTCCCTCCCTCAGGTGTCACATTAGCAGGTGTGAATCAAATTAGTAATTTGTGATGAAACTGAATGTAATCAATTACACAATTTAGAGCTGTTCAAATTTAATTCCATTAAATTCTTCCAGGAAGCTTGTTCATCATGAAGTATTGAAAATAAGAGAGAAAGAAGCATGAATAAAGCCCTCTCACTGGGTAATGCTGTTATGAGAGAGGTTGTAAGAATATGATCTTTTGGTTCTGCCACACCTGGTGTGAGTCCAAGCTGTCACTTAGTAGTTATATGACTTTGGGCAAGTTTCTTAACTTGACGAAGGGTCAGTTTCCTCACCTGGAAAGTGGGGATAATAATTATCACTGCATACATGTGTTGTGAGAATTAAATGAGACAATGAAAAGAAAAACAATCATCTGGTATGCAAACGGCATATGAGCAAGGACTTTGTCTCATTTCTTCATTATTGTATCCTTGGTGTTCAGCACAAAGCTGGAAATGGAGGTTCTACATTTTAGTAAACAAACGAACAAATAAATAAATAAGTGTTTATTGAATGAATTAATGAATGAATAAATTAATAAGACAAGAAAAAAGACTTTCTACAGAGCCATAGTGATAATTTCCATGGACGAAGGCAGTGGTTCTCAAGTCTGGCTGTGCATTAGAATCACTTGTGGAGCTTTTGAAAAATACTGATGCCAGGACCCACACCCACAGAACCTGATGTGTTGGTTTGCATTTGGCCTCTAGCATCAAGATTATTTTTCCATAAAATGTATCATCTTTTAATATACTATTTAATTAGTACGTATGCTATAAAATATTATTATATGGTAGATACAATATATAAAATATGATAATATGATAATAAATATTTATTGTATTTATTGTTTATAGTCTGATTTCTCCCTCTAGTATGTATGTTTTAGAAGTGCAGAGATTTTTTATGTTCTGTTTCTTGATGCCTAGGTTATATTTGACACAATGATAGATATTCAATAATAAACAAATAAATAAATGAATAAATGAATGACCAAGGTATGTTATCTAAATAATTTGGAGGTAGCTAAAGTTTATTTCATTTAAGTGACAGATTTTTATTGCTCAAATAGAGAACTTAGATGAGTTGTTCTCAGAAGTGTGGTTCCCAGTGCAGCAGTATCAGCATCACCTGGGAACTTGTTAGAAATGCAGATTCTAACAAATTGGTTATTGAAGGAATGTACCTCAGCATCATAAAGGCCATATAGGACAAGGCCACAACTAACATTGAAAGCTATTTCTCTAAGATCAGGAACAAGGCAAGGGTACCCACACTCCTCCTATTCGAAATAGTATTGGAAGTCCTAGCCAGAGCATTTAGTCAAGAAAAAGAAATAAAAGTCACCCAAATTGGAAAGGAAGAGGTAAAATAGTCTCTGTTTTCAAGAGGTAAAATTGTCTCTGTTTTCAGATGACATGATCTTATATATAGAAAACCCTAAAGAATCCACCAAAAAAAAAAAACCAACTGTTAGAATAAACAAATTCAGTAAAGTTTCAGGATGCAAAATCAATATATAAAAATCAGGTACATTTCTATACACTAACAATAAACTGTCTGAAAAAGAAATAAATAAACCCATTCACAATAGGAATAAAAACAATAAAGTACTTAGAAATAAATGTGACCGAGGAGGTGAAAGATCTGTACCCTGAAAACTATAAGACATTGATGAAAAAAGTTGAGAAAGATGCAAATAAATGAAAAGAGAAAGATATCTCATGTTTGTGGATTGTAAGAATTAATATGCCAATTGTTAAAAATGTCCACAATACCCAAAGCCACTTATAGATTCAATGCAATCCCTACCAAAATTCCAATGACATGCTTTACAGAAATAGAAAAAATCCTAAAACTTATATGGAACATGAAAAGACCTTGAATAACTAAAGCAATCTTGAGAAAGAATATCAAAGCTGGAGGCATAGCATTTTCTAATTTCAAATTATACTACAAAGATATTATGATCGAACAGTATGATACCCACACAAAAATAGACACATAGGTCAATGAAACAGAATAGAGAGCCCAGAAATAAACCCATGCATATATCATCAGTTAAAATTGGACAAGAGAGTCAAGAATACTCAATGGGAAAAAGATAATGTATTCATTAAATGGTGCTGAGAAAAGTTGATTTCTACATGCAAAAGAATGAAACTGGACCCCTATCTTACACTACCCCCCCAAATTAACTTGGAATGGATTAAAGACTAAGTGAGGACCTGAAACCATAAAACCTAGGGAAAGTTCCTTAACATTGGTCTTGGCAGTGATTTTCTAAATGTAACACTAAAAACACAAGTTACAAAAAGAAGAATAAACAAATGGGATTATATTAAACTAAAAAGTTTCTGCACAGCAAAAGAAACGATCAACAAAATGAAAAGGCAACCTTCAGAATGAGAGCAAATATTTGCAAATCATATATCCGATAAAAGTTTAATATCCAAAATATAAAAAGAACTCATATAAATCAATAGCAAAAAACCAAATACTGATTAAAAAAATGAGCAAAGGACCTGAATAGATGTATTTCCAAAGAAGATATACAAATGGCCAACAGATACAAGAAAATGTGCTTAACATTACTAATCATCAGGGAAATGCATATCAAAACCATAATGAGATATCATCTTTCACCTGTTAGAATGGGTATTAACAAAAAGACAAGAAATAACAAGTGCTGACAAGGATGTGGAGGAAAAGCAGTCCTTGTGCACTGTTGGGTGGGGATGTAAATTGGTGCAGCCACTATAGAATTCACAGGCCACAGTATGGAGGTTCCTCAAGAAATTAAAAATAGAACTAACACATGATCCAGCAATCTCACTTCTGGATATATGTCTGAGTGAAACAAAATCACTAACTCAAAGAGATATCTGCATCCCGTGTTCATTTCAGCATTATTCACAATAGCCAAGACACGGAAACAATGTGTCTGTGGATAGATAAAGGTATAAAAAAACTATGATACGCACACACACAAACACACATGCAAACATATGTATGTATACACAGGCACACAATGGAATATTATGCAGCCATAAAAGAAGGAAATCCCACCCTTTTGGACACTGCGGATGGACCAAGGGCATTATGCTAAGTGAAATAAGTCAGACAGAGAAAGACAATACTACATGATCTCACTTATATGTGGAATCTAAAGACACTGAACCCATAGAAACAGTATAGGTTAGTGGTTGTCAGGGGTGGTGAGGAACTGAGAGGTTGGGAGAAATGGGTGAAAGTGGTCAAAAGGTACACATTTTCAGTTATAAGATGAATAAATCCTGGGATGTAATGCACAGTGTGGTGACTATAGTTAACAATACTGTACTGAATACTTGAAAGCTGATGAAAGAGTAGATCTTAAAAGTTCTTGTCACACACACAGAAATGGCAACTATATGAGGTGATGAATGTGATAACAAATCTTACTGTGGTAATCATTTTGTAATATATACATATATCAAATCATCACGTTGTATATCTTAAATTTACACAATATTATATGTCAATTGTATCTTAATAAAACTGGAAAAAAGAAATGCAGATTCTCAGGCTCCATCTCGGACCTCCTATATCAGGAAATCAGGTGGGAGCCCCAGTAATCTGTGTTTACATATGTCCTTCAGGGAACGTACTGCCTATGACTCACTTTAGGTGTCTCTGTGGTTACCAAGGCAGGAAATTGGCCATTGGCGAGAATGGGAGAAGGCTGAGATGGGTGGAGGAGTAAACCTAACTCCATAGTGCCTTCACTAAGACTGCGGCTACAGTGAAGTCCCTGGGAGAAGGTGGGTCATTCACTCTTTTGTTCCCACCTGTTGCCGTCCTGACACAATTTTTTACATCCAAGCATTTTTGCTGAAATTAGAGACTTCTGAGGAGAAAATATAGTTATACCAACTCACCATGGATAAAATCATCCTGATGCTTTGATGGGTAAAGTGAGATCGACATTCTGTGATAACTGGCAGGCTTCTGGGTGTTCTCTGTTGTCAAGGCAGTGTCTGTGGAAGACTCTGCTGGGGAAAGCAGAGCAGGCCCACTACCCTAAGGATATGTATGCCGCTATACTCCTGACAGGCAGAAAGACAGGGAAGCGAATGTTTTAGTGTTTTATAAATCATTTGGAGGAAATTATGTTTTATTTATGTTCGTTTTTGAATGTATTTGAATTTTTATCACAGATATTTTTCAAAGATGCAAGCGTTGGAGGCAGTCTTGGGGGAACATGCACCTCAAAAGAATGCCATAGGGGCCAACCTGATTGGCTGAGAGGGTGAAAAGTATTCATATTTTAAAGAGGACTCTCAAGTTGGCTTTCAAAGGAACCAAATCTGAATGAAACCCGAAAGTTTTAAATCATGACTATGAAGTACCTGGTTTTAAAAAAAGATTTAGTATAAGTGATTCACAGGGCCACCTAAATGATGTGGAGAGATTCAGACTGAGAAAACAAAAGGAAAAAATAGGGATGAATGGGTTGATTAGTTGGGTGGACCACATCACTGGCTACTTTTTCAGAATTCCCCTTTAATTGAGCCTATAGTTGTATCCATTCATTGTCCCTGGAACTCAGCTCAGTGGCAGTAACTCTTTCAAGTGCCTTCATTACCAATGCTGATCATCAGGGCTGCTTCCCCAGCAAACTGATTGTGTGGCTCATGGCACCGATCAATGAAATGGGCCAAAATGACTGTATTGAAATGCTATGAGGAGGGGAATTCCATGTGGAGGAATGACTGGTGTCCCACTCCTACTCAAATAGCAAAGAACTTTAATGTTGTTGGAACCGAAAGGAAAAAGAATATTCTATTTAAAGATTTTTTATTTTCTGATTTTTGCCTCTATGAACAAAGATATTCTCTCAGTTTTTGCAAGAATGTTGAATTTAGGGATCTAGTTTTCTTTTTCCATGATGGTATGAAGTTAGTCATGGGGAAAATATGTCCTCAATAAATGAAGAATGACAAATGGAGGCAAAGAGCATTTCTTCTCCAAAGTACCACTGAAACAGGTAATGGAAAATATTTTGGGGTAAAAAGATACATGAAGATGCTGGGTGATGGTACTTTTTTTATACCCGATTTCATAGTTCTCCCTATTATGTAATCATGCAACAAAAACACTGGTCTTGGAAGGGAACAATGCCTTTGGTATGGGAAAGCAAGAGTTAAATAAGAACACTTTTGTTGATAAAAACTGTATATTAAAAGGTTTTAAAAGGCATTTTGAGTAACAATATTAGCACTCATTTATTTATTTTTTAATAATAATTTTTAATTTTTCAGTCATATTTGGCATACAATAATATATTAGTTTCAGGTGTACCGCATAGTGATTAGACATCTATATAACTAACAAAGTGATCACCCCAATCAATCTAGTGCCCCTCTAACACCATACATAGTTATTATAATATTATTGGCGATATTTCTTATGCTATATTTTCTATCTCCATGACTATTTGTAACTACCAATTTGTACTTCTTAATCTCTCCCCTTTTCACAGACTCCCCTCAATGCTCTTCCATCTGTCAACCATCAATATGCTCTCTGCATCTATGAGTTTGTTTCTGTTTTGTTAGTTCCTTTATTTTGTTCTTTAGATTCCACAGATAAGTGAAATCATATGGTATCTGTCTTTCTCTGTCTGACTTACTTCATTCGGCA
>NW_006439717.1:6256494-6271537 GCF_000325575.1 Pteropus alecto
TAAACTTTGGCATTTTAATTATGATGTGTCTTGGTGTGGGCCTCTTTGGGTTCATCTTTTTTGGGACTCTCTGAGCTTCCTGGGGTTGTGTGTCTATTTCCTTCACTAGGCTGGGGGAAGTTTTCCATCATTATTTCTTCAAATAGGTTTTCAACTTCTTGCTCTTCTGGTACCCTTATGATGCAAATGTTGTCACATTTGATGTTTTCCCATAAGCTCCTTATATTATCTTTATTATTTTGGATTCTCTCTTCTTGTTACTGTTCTGATTGGGCATCCTCTGCTATCCCATCCTCTATATCGGTGATTTGATTCTCCGCTTTATCCCCTCTGTTGATTCCCTCTAATATACTCTTCATCTCAGATATTGTATTCTTCATTTCTGACTGGTTCTTTTTTATAATTTCCACCCCTGTTTTTATGTGTGTGTGTGTGTTTTTATCTCTTTATTAAAGTTTTCACTGTGTATATCTACTTTTCCGCTAAGTTCCTTGAGCATTCTTATAACCAGTGTTTTGAACTCTGCCTCTGGTATATTGCTTGTCTCCATTTTGGTGAGCTCTTTTTCTGGAGCTTTGTTCTGTTCTTTCAAGTGGGACATGTTTCTTTGTTTCCCCATTTCTGCTGCCTCCCAGTGTCTCTTTCTCTTTATTAGATAGAGCTCCTAAGTCTCCTGATCTTAGTAGGGTGACTTTATGTAGTAGGTGTGTTATGGGGCCCCTTGGCACAGACCTGAGAGGGGTCCAGGTGTAGGCCAAGTTCAGCTGCAGCCTGAGCACCTCCGAGTCCACTTGGTAAGAGTCACCAAGCAATCTACTTATGGCTTCCACCTGTGCTGGGCTTATAGCTGTCTCAAGGAGTCAAGTCTAAAAGCGATGTTGGCTGCCACTAA
This sequence comes from Pteropus alecto, assembly GCF_000325575.1. Taxonomy (NCBI): domain Eukaryota; kingdom Metazoa; phylum Chordata; class Mammalia; order Chiroptera; family Pteropodidae; genus Pteropus; species Pteropus alecto. The sequence continues at coordinate 6,257,387 of NW_006439717.1, forward strand.
TGCAGGGCCTGGGGTTTCTCAGCAAGAGGTACAGGGCATGCTGAGGCCAGATGCTGCTTCTTTGGGTTTTGTGAGCCTTTGAGAGATTTTATGAAAATTTGCAGCGGGAGCCAACACAGCCGTTTGTTTGGAACAAATCACTGGAAGTGGCTTGGGTGGGGCCACAAGTTGGGAGAGGTGGAGTCTCAGGCAATCCCCTGGGTGGAGCAACCTGTGTCATCCAGGCTGATGGATCTTGCGTCTGCAGGCTGGGAGCCGGAAGGACTCAACAAAGGAACTATGCCTTCTGCCTGCACCTCTGTCTGGGAGCCAGCCACCCTGAATCCCAACAGCTCAGCACCTCCCTGTATGTCCCTGGCATCCCTGGAGCAGCTGCCCCAGCGCTGGAGCTCAGAGCGAGTGAGTCCGTCAGTAAGTAAGGCTGGGTGGGAGCCCTTTAAGAGGAAGGTCTCCACTTCCCGCAACCGTCTGTCTCACTCAGCTGCATCTCGGCTGGTTTTCACAGTCAGAAGTTGTGGGAACTTCTTTTCCTGGCACTAGAACCCTGAGCTGGGGAGCCCAGTGTGCAGCAGAGACCCCTGGCTCCTCAGGTTGGGGAGGAGGCTCTGAAGCCAAAATAGCCCTCCCGATTCTCAATTGCCACTGGCAGTTGTGGGACCAGGCTGTTTTGCATCTCTGCCCCAGCTACCATTTTGCGGTGGTCTGTTATTTGAGGTGACCTTGTTGTACGGTTTCTGTTCAGCCAGACCTCTGGCAACTCCACGTACTGGTTGCTCTAGAGGAGACGTGTACAGCCTTTACCTTCTATGCCTTCTTGAATCTCTTCGCTTTCATTTATTGATAATTACCATGTAGTACCATGCCTAGAACTTGATGTTTATTCTCTGGTTAATTCAACTCACATTTATTGGGTCACTAACGTGTGGCAAGTGTGAACTACGATGGCTAACAAGCCAGATCCGTGTGTACCATTCACAGAAGTTGTCAAAGTAAGTGCCTACTAACTATAGGTCACGGCTGGGGAATCTAAAGCTTAGGGACTTAAAGTCAGAGGCTCTCAACTTGGCTACATTAGAATCATCTTGGCAGGGTCTACATTCAGAAACAGTGATGTCTGGGTTCTATGCTAGATCAATTAAGCCAGAATTGCTAAATACGGGGCTGAGGACCAGTATTTTCTTTTAAAGTTCTCATGGTGATTCTGATGTGCAGCTTCGGCTTAGGGACACTGCTTCAAAGTCACACTGGACTGGCTAGGGACAGGAGTCTAAGCTATAAAGTTAGGTGAATATAGGACACTATGGACAGCTAAACGCAGCATCTGTGCAGTTGTGTCAGATTTTAGAAAGCCAGTTATTATCAGCAGGAGTATGCTCTGAGGGCCTCATCATTTCTTAGCACAATCTCTGCTTTAGGCCTCTCAGTTCCTTGAAAAGTACTGTCAAGTTTCCCAATGTGAAGACAAATATGTGATCCTCTGAAGGCTTTCCACTTAATGGACTACTACTACCCACCATGTAGCATGTGTGCTTTGTAATTTCACTTAAGAGTTTTGTTATATATAGTCTAGCAAGAGGAGTGGCAGAGATAGTGGAGAGAGAGAGACAGAGCATGCCTTTGAAGGCTCCGTTGGTCCTCTCAGAGGAGAGCAAGTTATCACGTTGTTTTCAAATAATGCAGTTGGTAATAAGTTTTTGGATGTGTGTGAGCTGTAAATCGTTCTGAAAATTGAACTGAAGATACAATATCGTAAATCTCTTCCTTGGTGGTGGAATATTTATGGAGAGAGCAATATAATCAGTTATGTGGGTATGCTCTGTCTGACATCTGACTGAAGGGGACCCGCGACTGAGGATCTATCACCAATTAGAAAATCTTCCACGTGACACCTGTGTGTGTGTGTGTGTGTGTGTGTGGTGTGCGTGTGTGTGTTGGAGGACTATTTTAAATGGAAATAATCAGATGATCTCTTAATAAAACCAATCTAGAATGCATTAGTGGAGCAGGTAGGGATGTTTAGGGCAGCGCGGTGACAGAAAGTCAAGGAGATGCAGGCTGCACTTCACCTTCCTGGGGCAGCCTTCGCTCATGATAGATGTGTAATTTGGTTCCCTAAATCAATGCTTGTTAATTCTAGGAACTCACAATCCTACGAAAGTGCACATTTCATTAGATTTGTTTTGAAACTCATTATTGTCACTATAAAAACCTCTGTGCGGAAAGTAATGAAATAAAGCCAAAAGAAGTAGTGAAATCATGGCAAGCCGTGAGAAATGACAAATGAAGGCGGCAATGTGCAACAACATCAAATTTTTCTTTAATTATGACAATTATTTAAAAGAAAAAACCCTATAATCACTATTTAATGGTTTTCAGACTTTTTTTTTTTTTGGTTTCTGATGAAACACTTTTTCAAACAAAATCTGATTTGCAGCCTCATAAAACAAATCAAAAGTTGAAGTTGGGGAAGTGATTCAAATCTTTGCCTATTTGGCATCCTCTAGTATCGTCTCCCTCCAGGGCCCCTGGCGTACCTCCACCACCCTAGGGTTGTGCCAATCACAGTTCTGTAACCGTTGACCTAGCGCAACTCTCTCCTTTGACCTACGCCAACGCTCTCTGTTCACAGCTGAGGAAACCAAGTCCAGGAAAAGTCAACCGGCAGGGAGAGGACAAGGACCTCAATTCTTTCATAGCTTTCATTAAACCATACTTCCTATTGACATACAAGAACATGGCCACTTTGGTTGAGATAACTCATTCGTCAGGAATGTCATTGATTTCAACTTCTTTACGTCTTTTATTAAATTTCACCTTCACATTCTTAATAAACTTTATCCCGATCACTCCATTTAAAATTACAGCTGTTCTCTGGCTCTCTGTACAATGTTCTGTATATTTTTTTCCACAGCCTTTATCATCTACCTATACATAACATTTGTATCATGTATTTGTTTGTGCTTATCGTCTGACCATGCTGCTGCCCCAACCCCGCACCTGCCCAACCATCTTCCACTGGAATCTAGGCTTCATAAGGGCAGGGACTTTTTTTGGGGGTTGTTATTTTGTTCACTGATGTATCCCCAGTATCTAGAACAGTGCCTGACACATAGTAGATGCCCAATACATATTTGCTGAATGAACAAATTTCATGAAGACTGATTACAGAGTAATGAGATGGTCTCTATAAGTTATCAGTGACTATCTTGCCCATGAGTATGTGTAATCAGGTTTTATTGGGGAACAGAAGGGCTCAGCAAATTTAATAGCTCAAGCATATTCTCCCTCCAAGTGAAAGATAATGGCCCTCTGAGACAACACTCCTCTATGCAAGCTGTGTAAGTTTTTGTTTCTGTGGCATCTGCCTATCGAGGGGATGAAAACAGGCATGATAAGACTAGGCCAGGGGTGCTTAATTTAGGGCATTTATGAACTTGGATGGGGCATTTATGAACTTAATTAATCTCTTGTTGAAATTTATCATTTTCTTCGACTCTAAATGTAGGCAACAAATGCCAGAGAATTTGTCGGCCAAAAAAAAAAAAAAAACCCACAGATTTTTTTTCATATCACATTATTGCAGATATATCTAAATAATATTCTCACTTAATACCACTTCAGAATTAGGATAGTTATTATACTTGTCTCTAGTTTTATTATTTAATGCATTAATGAAGAATCACATATATTATTATATCACAAATTTGTTAAAAATATTTGGTAACTATATTTCAACATATTTTACCTCCTCTGTAATACCGTATATTTTATTGTATGCTTTCAAAAAAGGAGATCGGGCTTCACCAGATTGCCAAGGAAGTCCATGACATTGTCTATGCCAAGAAAGAGTCCAGTGGGAAGTCTCTGCTGCTGGGTGTAAACAAAAAAGTCAAGACCAGACTCACAACAAAAAGAGCCAGAATCCTGTTCCCCTCTAGAGAATGATCTATAAGTTTCAAGTCTGGTCTCTGCAGCCTCAATCCCACCAAGACACTTGGGACAATCCAATGCAATTTTGTAGTAATTAGGATTTCTAGCCTTCAAGAGGTGGATCTTGAATTTATCGGTTGAATAAAGCTCTCCCTGGCCACTCTACCTGATTTCGGTAGCTCTTCTCTCATACATGCTTCCTAGCCTTCTGTCATGCTTAATTCTTACCACTATTTATCATACTATATATTTTGGTAATTTCGATTATTATCTTTCTCTCCCACTAGTATGTAAGCTCCATGAGGGCAGAGAATTTTGTGTTTTATTCATACTGTGTCTTCTTTGCCTGGAATAATGCTTCATACACAGATGATAAGCAGACAGTTATTGAAGCAATGAATGCATCTGGCTGCCCTTATCTTGGAATATGTACCTGTGGGGGACTCTAGGCCTCTCTTGGCCTTCTTTTTTTCCTAATATTACTCTGCCATGTTTAACAGATTAGACAATTAGGTGAGTGTTTTTTTTTCAGTAACCTCAAGCTTCCTCACTGGACTGGATACCTGACTTGAATCATAGCCCCCTGCGTTGGAGCCTTATTTGTAATTCCACTAGTCAAGACTGATATAAAAATGGGGGCATCTGGACCACCACTCCTGCACTCATGGCAGACATAACTAATCAATTACAACATTTTGTTTTGCTGGGCTCGGGGTTGGTTTTCCAGTCTTTCCTAATCTTGTGGTCAGGCAACTACTATTCTTTTGGAGATGCACATGTTTCACCCTTTGGTCTAGTCCTGAACTAAATCCTACTTCTTGTACCCTCTAGCTCCTGTCTGGGATCCTGTTCCAGTTTAAACTTACTCCTAGAATCTTGATGCTTCCATGTACAACTTGCCACATTCCCTGTCTCCCTTATCTGGTTCAATTTATTCATTCAACAGGCTTCGATGTAGGTAATTTGGTATGTCAGTGAACTATATAGACAAAATTTCTTGCCCTTGTGGTGCTTATATTTTTATGTGGGGAGAGGAGAGTTAAATAGTAAAGATACCATAATTAAATTATGTATTTTAGACCATGAAAAATGCTATGGAAAAAACCTAGAGCAGGATTTAGAGTGAGATTTAGAATTTCTATTCTCCTTAGGAGGTCAGCTGGACAGTTTTGTGTAAAAGATCCTGGCCCTACTTGGTCCTGCCTTCTCTCCTTGTTTTATTTGCCTAGTTCTTAATCCCAGCCTGGTGTAGGGACAAGTCGTGGTGGCTATGACACATATCATAGAGGTTCCAAGGAATGGCAGGGCAAAGCAGGTCAGGGTTGAGCTCTGCTGCAGGCAGCTCAGAAAGTCACCTCTGACATAATATATAGGTTTGGGGAAAAGAAGTAGAAGTGAAGATGAAAATATGCTAAAAAGAAACTGTATTCTTGCTATAGTTTCTCCTAGGACTAGTTCCAGTAAAATCTGTTTAGAAATTTAAAATCTAACAAACCTTCATTCTTTTCCATCTTCCTTGCTGAAATGAGCTTCCTACCTGAGACTATCCAGATCAGAATTAATTAAATTAAATTAAATCAAAAGTTCATTTCCTCAGTCTCACTAGCCACATTTCTAGTGCTCAATAGCCACCTGTGCTAGCAGTGTCTATATTGGGCTGCGCAGATATAGAACATGTCCATCATTCCATAAAGTTCTCCTGGACAGCATTGCTCCGGACTGTGAGTGTGGTTGGGTCTGGCACTGAGTGGGTAACTGACGCAAGCAGCTCACAGGTCTGAGGTTAACTAGGGGTGGGCTTAGAACCAGGATTTAGTTTCAGGATGATAAGGAGGGAGGAACCTGGAAATGAGTCAGATATCAAAGATTAAAGAGCCAAGAAACCAAATCAGGTCAACTGGGTGGGCTGTCAGAATAACAAGGATGAGTGCAAGTAGAAATGAGCTGGGATAGAATCCAGCTGGCTGGAAATCCAGGGGTGTCTGTACAAGATCTGCGGAGAATACATGAAAGGACCGACACTCGGTGACTTCCTTGTTACTGCTCTTCTGCCCTCAACGGCTGAAGCTGCTCGTACCTCCTCTGTACTCGCCTCGCTCCTTCTAAGCATCTAGCAATCCAGGTCAGACACTTTGGAATAATCTTTGTCTCTTTCTGAATGCTTGACCCCCACCCACCACTTCCCACTTAATCCATGTGTTTTCTTAATCCCACTCCTGTTGCTCCCACTTGAACTTATTCTTTGTTTTTCTCTCCCTTAGACTAGTGTAAAAACCTCTCAAGTCTTCTTACCAGCACTAATCTTTTCATTTTCCAGTTTTTCTGATGCACCATATAAATTCAGACTTCTTAAACCACAGCTTTGAATTTTATCTGCCGTACCCCAAACTTTAGCAGCTTCTTCTGCCTCCAAAATCCAGTCCCCAGTTTTCCTGTCATTTGAGACATTCTGTGAAATACCTCAATCTATCTTTTCAATGTTCTCTTCTTACTCACAAACTTGTGCCCTATTCTACAACCAAATTGCATTAATTATGATTCCTGAACAGGTCTATCTGGATTTACTCATGTTCTTTCCATCTGGGACAACTTCCCCCACCCTTTCAACTTCATCTTCCGTAACCCAGCCTTGCTTAAAGGCTCATGTTAATTTCCACTCCTACTGAGTCTTTTCCTAATTTCCCATGTTACATGTTCTCCATTTACTTCTCCAGATTTATTCTCATCATTTTCCACTCTACTCTGTGCCTAGGAGGCTGACCTGTAAGGATTATGTTCTTTGCCCCCTGGCTTCCAGTGGGATTTGGCCAAGAGGACAAGAGTATTATTAAGGTCAAGGTATTTATTGCCCTGGCTTCCTTCCTGTATGGCTGCAGGTGGCAGACTGTACTCCTTACTGAAGGCTGCAGCTCCTGTCAGAGGCCCCTCTCTATACCATTCAACTTTTCAGGTCCTCCCAGGTCTAAGGACAGTAATGGTGCTCTGCTATTGCTAATTCTATAGTGCTTTACCATTTTTGTTCATTTCTCTTAATTTGTCTCATACCTTCGTGAGTAGTTATTTCATGAAGTGCTTTTCAATTATCAATGTCCTGACTGGTATACCTTCAAGTAGACACAATTACTCTCTCCTCTAAATCTCTTCTCTCTTAAGGCATCTCCTATAGTCTTGGATTTCCCTATTAGACTGACAGCACCCATATAGCCCTTATCTTCTATTGGTCACTACTCTGGAGGCAGGAAAACAAAGGCAAAGTTCTTGCCACCTTGAGCTAGAATAGTAGAACTAGGATTTAATAAGTGCTTATTATGTGGCAGGCACTTTTTAAAGTCCGCTACATGTAGTAAAGTCATTTAATCCACATAACAACCCGAGATATACTTTATAAATGAGAAAATAGAACCTCAGAGAGATGAAGTCATTTGCCCTAGGTCACACAGCCAGGAAGTAGCAGAGCTGGGATTCTGACCCAGGTGATCTGACCCATACTCTTAACCTCATTGCTGTATTGTCTCTTACTTGCTTAGCGTCCTGTGTGATAACTAGTACAGAGCTGACACTCAGCACATATCTGTTGGGCCGATTTGAGTTGACAGTCCCTTGAGAAAAGGACACCAATGGGATTCTGCTTTTTGTAGGTTAAACAAAATTTTGATTACAATAGCTTTCAAGAACAATTTGATTTTCTTTTATTTTGTATTATTTTCAAGTGTTTGTCTGCAGTAGCAGGTGGTAAGAAATAGATTTTCTTCCTCACTTAACTGAGCTAAATTGCTGGTTGCATGGCTGAATCTTCATCACAAACAGAATTGTGTGCTCTAACCCTGGGTGGGAGACAGACTTTCTTGTGACACAGCAATGCTCGGTGGATAGTATTTGCGGCAAATGCCTAGTTAACAACAGAACAGCACCCAACTTGTAATCATTAATAGGAAACCATGTAAGAGTTCACTGCGGCTGTGACTTCTATTGGCGAATCATTCGGTTTGAAATATAATGTACTCGAAAGCAGCAAAAAATGTAGTTAGAAGTCACTGTAACGGCTTTCATGAAAGCTATCACTAATTTAGGGCCCAATTAAAACTAGAAATCCAATTATTGCTGAATAATATAATTGCAAGAAAGTAACTTGAATTGCACATATGTCAGTAATTAAGGAGGAAGCTTTAATAACAGAATCCGTCTGAACCATTACAAGGAGAGGCACAGAGTCTGAAGATCTGCTTTGTTTCTCCTCCAGGGTGGGTCAGAGCAAGGAAGGCCCCAGCTGCTGGGCGCTGGCAGTCAGCTGTGAATCTTGCAAACATGGTGTGCTTTTTTAGCCTAGATCACAAGGTCCTGGTAAGATAAACAGAATTTATGAGCAGGGTAAGGTTGATATCTGAGTCCACATCCTATGAACATCAAATACATTGTTAGCTCTGAAAAAATAAATATCAGGAGGTGCTATTTGTTAAATACTTGAGACGCCATAGAGAGCAGTTGGCTGTATAAATGTCAAATGCTGTACCTTTACAATTCAAACTCAGAATTTGACCTTGTGGTTAATTTTACTCCATTGATTCTGTTGCTTGCAATGGAGTAGCCAGCCTCCTGGGTGTGGGCTTGGAGAGCCACAGACTGGGTACGCCCCGTATGTCAGCTCTTAAGAGCTCTGCCCTGGGTGAGGCAGAATTCAGCTCCTTGTAGTGCAAAGGTCTTGTGCATTTCTCTCTACATGCGTGATCTGCAGAGGGCACCAGCAGCATCTCTGACAGAACCCCAGGCAGTGTTTTTCATTTTACTGCAGAGGCTATCAGGTGGTGTGAACTGTCACTGAAATACAGTAGGGCCACAATTCTCAAACTGTGTGTTGTCAGAATTACCTGGAGGATTTATTAAAACACCAGTGCTAGGCCCTAACCCAGAGTTTCTGAGTCAGTAGGTCTGGGGTGAGGCTTGAGAATCCGCATTTCTCATAGGTTCCCAGGTGATGCTGATGTTGTTGGTCTGGGGACCACACTTTGAGAACGACTGCCAGTGGGGAATGGAGGGTGCTAGGACTGGGAGGATCTGGGTGACGAGAACTGAGCCAAAAAGAAAGAGCCTTGATTCCCTATGATGGGTTTTTGCCCCAGGCTTCACTGTAGAATCAGTATGAAAAATACTAATGCCCAGGCCCCCAGGGATTCTAACCATTTTTTCCTCAGAGGGTTATTTTTTTTTTTTTAACATTTTATCTATCTATCTATCTATCTATTTTTTTCCTCAGAGGGTTATTTTATTTTTTTAACATTTTATCTATCTTTCTATCTATCTATCTATCTATCTATCTATCTATCTATCTATCTATCTTTCTATCTTTTTTTTTTCTCTCCTTATATTCCCCTTCCCCATTCCTCCCTCCCCTCTGGTAACCACTAGTCTATAGTCCATGTCCATGAGTCTCTGTTTGTCCTGTTCATTTGTTGCTTTTAGGTTTATATCCCACATATAAGTGGTATCATGTGATTTTCAACCTTTTTCTGTCTGGCTTATTTCTCTTAGTACAGAGATGCTTACTTAAATCAAAGGGGCAATCAACTTGAATCACTATAATATCCTTGTAGATCAAATCTACTGGACGGGGCCTGGCATCAGTGGTGTAGCAGTTGGATAATAGTTTAAGTCATGGAGGACAGCTGATTTGGGAGGGTGGAGTGGCTGGCCAGAACTAGGAAGGAGGTCAGAGGCCTCACTTATCAGATTGAGGTTCAAGGTATGGCTCCAGTCCTACTAAGCATCTGGCAGGTAAACAAAGCAGAACATAAAATAGTAGTAATAATAGGCATCCTTTCTTGAGGTTCTACTATGTGCCAGGTGCTTTACTTGCCTTATTAATTCTTGAAATAGTTCTGTGAGGAAGGTGATATCATCTCATTTTACTGAGAAAGGAACTAGAGCTCTAAGAATTTAGTTATCCAGGGTCATAGGTGGTAGAGCTGCAACTTCCACTCTGTCTGATCCCGAAGCCTGAGCCTCCCGGTGGATGAGCAAAAAGGGTGAAGCGAGGGGCTGTGGCTTGGGTAAATTTGAGCACTGTTTCCACAAGGATCTGGTGAGACAGAAGATTTTAGTGTCCTATGTATTCATGTGAGGATTGGTTTAAGACCTGGACAAGTTGAGTAAAAAGCTGTAACTCTGCTCAGTGGGAAGGGGAAATAACCGCTGAGAATCACAGCCACAATCCTAAAACGGGAGTGAAACATTTAATTAAAAAGAGGGAAGAGTATCATTTTAATTTTCTGTAGCTGATATACAAAAATTACTGAAAACTGGATGGCTTAACGCAACAGAAATTTATTCCCTCATGGTTTGGAGGACAGAAGTCTTAAATTGAGGTGCCAGCAGGGGACAGTCCCTCTGGAGGCTCTGAGGGAAAATCCTTCCTCGCCTCTTCAGCTTCCGGTGGTTTGGGCATTCCTTGGCTTATTACCACATCGCTCTAATCTCTGCCTCTGTCTTTACATCACCTTCTCCTCTGTATGCTTTCTCCTCTTGTTTTTTGTAAGGTCACTTCTCATTGGATTTAGAGCTACCTATGTATTCTAGTATCATCTTATCTCACAATTCTTAACTTAATGACATCTGCAAAGACTGTTTTTCTGAATAAGACCACATTCACAAATTTTAAGAACTTCCACATCTTTTTGAAGACCACCTTCCAACCTACTACGATCCTCAAATAAATGTTTCCTGGGAAAGCTTGGGTAAAGAGCTACGCAAGCAAGTTTTGTTCACGAATGGATGATATATTTTCTAAAAAGTCATAGTGGAGTAATTCTTTACTGACTCAGAAGCCCAGATTTTACAAATAATGTTTTTGGTCAATACTTTCCAAGATGGCCACCAACACTTCCTCCCAACAATTCTCCCCTATCCTTGTGGGAACTTGTGTACATCAAGAGGTGGAATGTATTTTTCTCCTTTGCACCTGGGCTGGCCTTGGGATTTGCTTTGACCAACAGAAGGCTGGGCAGGTGACCTGCTGGACTTCTGAGGCCTGGCCTGTAGCTTCCTGGCAACTTCTGCTTTGCCCTTTGGGACCCAACTGCTTTGTAAACAAGCTTGGGCCACACATCTGATGAACGTGGAGATAAAGAAAGACTCAACCAGCCTCCAGGTGTTCTAGTCACACCTTCAGATATACTGGACATATGAGTGAAGCCGTTTGGATTTTCTAGCTGAGCTCCCAGCTGAATGCAGCCACAAGAATGGCCCTAGTCAACACCACGTGAAACAGAACTGTCCATCTTAGCTCAGACAAGATATAGAATTGAGAGAAATAACAAACTGTCCTTTAAAGCCAGTATGTTTTGGGGCAGTTGTGTAACAATTGATGACAAAAACAATGTGGTACATTGTATCATTCAGATTTAAAAAATTTTTATGGGAGCTAGGGAAAATAATAGACACTGCATAAGTAGGAAAATATTTTGCTATTGAGAATGAAAGTCTTTAGTGTTCTTCCTGGGACATTGCTCAGGATCTGAAAAGAAAGTATGCACAGGATACAGAGAACATCAAACTATGTGGGAGGAAGCATCCGATGTTCTTGCTATTTGGGAAATATAGCTTATGGGGAAGATTACTTCAGACAAACTGACATTGAGTTTTGGTTTTATTACTAATTTACTGCACAGCTATGAGAAACTCATGCATTTTCTCTGAGCCCTATATAGGAACATTTGTGTGGCTGATAATAACTGTTACTAGTTGTTTGGCCTTTGATATGTACCAGATCTGCAGTAGGTGCCATCCTGCTTAAGGCTGTTTATTTCTACAACAATCTTATGAGGGATATCGTCCTCAGATGAGAAAGCATTGGCTCTGCTAGGGTTAGTAGCCTGCCCTAAATCGCCTGAGGTTGGTAGGGAGAAGGAAGGGTAAGCAGGTATTCAAACCCAGCTAATTAACTCCAAATCGGTGCTTTTTCTACTGTGCTATGCGCTTGCGTTTCCTCTTTTGTTTAGAAGCTGCTATCAGCCCAGCTATTTGAGCAGTTGCTACTGGATGTTGACCATTCACTGTGGCACATGGGCAGGGTTCACAAGCATCTGTAAAACCACCACAGACTATATCTTTATAGCTTTTCAGTACTTGTCTTTTTTCTTTAGTCAGTTCCTCAGCATCCTTTCTATGCCTCCCACTCCCTTACCCTTCATCAGCCGCTAACTGCTAGTGATTTTTATTCTTTGTCATGTTTCTTGTATCTATCACCTCTTCTGCTTTTCTGCCTTTATTCTGGTTTGGCCTGGCACCATCTTTTGAAAGAAGCTCCTTATCTGCCTCACCTTCAGTTTCTCTATTAGTTCATTCATCCTTCATACAGCTATCAGATTTTTCTTCCTAAGCACAAGTTTGAGAATGTCATTTGCTTGTTTAGAAAGACTTAGAGGCTTTTTATTGCTTATAGAATAAAGAAAAATTAAAAACATTTTTAAGGATGTGAATAACTAGTATTTATGCTAATGGTAGCTATATTTACTAACTAAAAAAACAATACGAAACAAAACACAGCATCCAAACTTTTCTATTCTGTTTGGCCTTGCAGTGTTGAATCTACATGTATCAGAGGCTCTCTGCCTATGATGAAAGAGAGCTGTTGTCCACCTCCCACACAGTGTAGCCAAGGCCACCATGGGAGTCTGCTTTTATTACTTTATGTCCCCTGTGAAAGGTAAACTCTAGCTGGTGAAGCTTTCTATGAAGTATTTAAATTTTTTTTTTTGGAAAGAAAAGTACTACTGAAACACTGGCTTTATGCATTATTGTGTTATTATTATTATTATTCTTACTGCTCTTGACAACGGGAGCACACTAGAAGCTGTTGCTTCTTTATCTTCTGTGTAGAGGGAATGGCCCATCTCTGCCTCTTTCCTGCTTCCCTTTGACTTTGATATACTCATCTAAACTTACTTTCCAAAAAGGCTGGGTTTGAGCTAGAATTGACTTCTAACGAATGATGAAAGTCATCGTTGGTGAAGACCCAGTTTAGGAAGTTTCATTAACTTGGTCCTTCCTAGAACTTCCTAGTAGAGAAGAATCAAGTTAATCAGAGCTATCCTTGCTCAAACCTTCCCAGGAGCAGGGCTGTTCATTTGGATTTTGATGGGCTTCCGCACTGGGTGAAAGCCCCTCCAGTAAGCAGAGAGAAAACAGTTGCTGTTAACATCCAAAATTAAATCTAAGCCGATGCTGTCAAGAAAATATATAAAAATGCAACTTATTTTGATTGTTCAATCTATACAGAGAACCTTCTTGGAAGCCCTACCCCTAGAGTGTGATCACTTCCAGGTCACAGATGGGAGTGGGTCAAGGGGGAAAAAGACCTGTGAACAAGAATGAGAAAGCAGGAACATGAATTCCTAAAGAGCTTTGCATTCAAAATTAATAATTTCTAAAGGAACAGAATTCTCTCGTGTTCTATAGTTTATTCCAGGTTTTTCCCAGACTTCTAAATACTAAGGACCTCTTTAGTGATTGACACGTCCCTCTTGTACCCAGTTTTAAAAATATCTACAAAATGATTTTATTAAGTAATGACTAATATATATTTTTATTAAACAAACAAACAACAACAACAACAACACGTGGTTGTCAGTCAGAATGTATGACGATGGAGAGAGTTGATACAATTCCAGCGAAATGCAAATAAGCTTTTTATTGATGTTGTTGGGGTGTGCAGGTATATTGTTTGGTTTTCAGAAACATAAAAATACTTAAGGGCCCTCATTGCACCTTCTCAAATTGCTAGGAGTCTAGGAAACCCTATACTAGGTTATTTTATAATCTTTCTAGATAGGAAGAAAGCATCCCAAGATATTACAAAGAGTTAAGTGTACAGTCTTGGTGTTACAAAGTTACGTGATGGACCTCTGCTGAATGCTGGTCAAAACAAGCCAAAGATAACTGAATTATGAGCACTTTAATCTGTGCTAACCTGTCAGGAGAAATTTATGATTTCATTTCTAGAAATAGGATAAAGAAATGAAATAAAGTCTAATTCCAGTGTGTAAATTAGGGAAATCAACCTCTTGCAGCCTGGTCCTGAGTAAACTGCTCTCTATTTGACATGCTCAAGAGCATGGTCTTCCCTTCAATTCACATCGTGAAATAATTGCCCTGGTGGAAATCAGAAACATGCAATGTAATATATTAGTTTTACTCAATGATTCTTGAGAGGTGATACCTCAATTAACA
>NW_006439717.1:6271561-6301903 GCF_000325575.1 Pteropus alecto
TCATCTTCATAAATTAGGCCAGGCAGAACTGCCTGTAGGCATTGGCAAGACTGAAACACCTCTGAGCAGAGTGGCTCTCAGCCCTGCCCAGATGTAGGCAAACAGGGCCATTCCTCAGCAAACTTATAGAAGACCTCAATGTTCTCTGTTTTCCATCTTTCACTCTCTGTTATCTCTTAACAGACTGCCTCTCTACCCACTTAAATAATCCCACATCTTCTTTTTTCCGTCTCCATCAGAAACTGGTTTCCTAAAAATTATGTTTGTCTATTCATAAAATGTTAACTTAATGTAAGTGAATTTTAACGAATGTGTTAAACAATCAGACTTTTGATTGAAGCCTGTTACCAGCTTTGAGAATCCGGGAACTCGAAACTGCTCGCCAGGCTCCCCCAGCATCTAGCTCAGTATCTGGCAGGCAAATAGTAAACTGTTGTTGAATCTTGCTTGAAAGAATTCAAGCTCAAGGGGTAAGAGAGCGGTAGGCTTGGGTAGGGGAGGAATGTCAGAGGATTAGCGGAGTGGGTGAACTGAAATCCCAGTAGGTATCCTCTGAGGGTAAACTTGACAGTTCTTCCAAGTATCTGATGAGTGTGTCAGAAACAGGTGAATTCTTCTTCTTCCTTCTGCACCCCAGCCTTTTTGTGTCTCTGGGGAAAACAAGGAGGGACTGTGGCTCCTGGGTGCTGGTACTTCCTTTATAGTTATTTTTCTCCAGTGAGTACCAGCTACATCATTTGCTGGGCCTGAGGTAAAAGGCAAATGAGGAGCCCCTTGTTCGAATTTCTTAAGAACTTCATACAAATCAAAATGACAATGAAATATGCTCACTAGGATGGCTACAATAAAAAAAATATGAACAATAACAAGTGTTGATAAGGATGTGGAGTGATTGGAGCCCTCAAACAATTAAGTCCTCACATAACGTTGTTGAAAGGTTCTTGAAAACTGTGACTTAAAACAAAACGACATATAGCAAAACCAATTTTACCATAGGCTAGTTAATATAAACAAGAGTTAAGTTCCTGTGGCATATTTCTGATGACAAAAACATTACCTAACTTCTAAATAAAGACCCCAAACACTTCTAATATTATACATTGAAACAAATTTGAGCTATCCAAACATTAAGAAAGAGTGATAAAAATAAGAAAGATAATTATTTTCTGACCTGCTTATTCAAGTTCAGAGTCTTGGGTGGCTGGAGCCTATCCCAGCAGCTCAGGGTGTCAAGTGGAACCCAACCCTGGGCATCAGAAGATGGCTGAGCAGACAGAAGATCAGTGCTCTGGGCCTGCATTTGCTTCTGTCTGGCTATGTGAACTTGGGCTTAACCTCTTTGGGCCTTAGTGTCTTTACCGGTGAAATGCGGGAGGTGGGGTCTGAATATTAGTGTTCAAAGGACATGTAAACATTTGTTAAATTTGTAGCATTTGGATTCGAACAACCCAGATGTACTGACTCTAAAATCAGACAACTCTGCTTTTGTCATTCACTAGTAGGTAGCTTTGATTAAGTGCCTTTCTGTTTTCTCATGTGGGACGGTTGTGGAGAGTAAATTAGATAAACAGTATTTACAAAATGCTTCGATCAGGGTAGACTCTCATAAAATGGTAGCTATTAGTTTTTGTATTATCAGAATCTACATTTCTAATGAGAGTGTGCCATTAGAATATATCCTCATTAATAGAGTTAGATCTGGATGTCTTTTAATAATTGCAAGAATCCTTGTGTCTGGTATTGAAAATAATGTAGAATCTTAGCGTCAGGTGGGAGAATATATTTAACACCAGCTTTCTTATTTAGATTGTTTCCACTTGGAGGTTTCTCAAAAATCCAGTCCACATCTACCTAACATATAGCTCCTGTGTTCTTAGAATAGAGTCATCAGTTGCAAAGATATTAGAAATCAGGAAAAACATCTGCAAAGAGGATGCATCAATGTGGTTACCATGGTTAAGCAAACTAAGCTTTGATCTTTGAGAAAGAATGGCGACAGGAGTTCAGAGCTTGAAGTTTGCTGTGCAGGCTGGATCTGACCGGCTGATGAAAGCACAGGACAATTCTGAGTCTCCAAGTTCTTTGTTGGGTATTTTTTGTTGTTCTTTGGTCCCAGCGCTTCATCAGATTTACATGTTGGAGATATAATTAGCCATATACTGATTGCAAAGAATCAGCCATAATTTAAAAATACGAATTAACATAAAATGGCAAGCATTAAAAGTTAATGTTAACTTGATGCTCATTTATTTTTGCATCCAGATGAGCCTTATTAAGTTACTTAGTCCATCTAAACATCAGGATTTTTTTCTCATATGCTAAGTTGTGATAACAATTTCTTATGTGCTAAACTCTGATAATGATTTTGAAAAATGCAGGCCCAGTCTGCTATTAATATTCAATTTTTGGTTTCTTCTATAACCTAGTATCACTATACAGTTTGGCATATTAAAGTTCAGAATCTAAATAGGGACTTTATGTTATCTAAAGAATTTTCTAATGGAAATTACTTTTTGACTGTCAGTGCTCTGTGGTTTTCTTCACTGTGAGCACAGTCAGTAACTTTGGGCAGGTGGATGGAGTGCAGATGGGAAAGGAATGTATGGAAATGTAGCAGGCCTGTGAGACGTGGGCTTAACTAAGCAAATCAAGCCAATTGGCTTAGAATTATGATGGTTGGCTTTCTAATGCATATTCAGAGAGGGCTGAAAAAAATGTATGAAATTTAATTGTACCATAAAGCTGTCACAAGAAAATATATACTGAATATCAAGTAGGGTAACACTTCGTCTGGAGAGTTAATCTGTGAAAGTTAAAAAAAATTTAAAGAATGTTATAGTTGAATAAATAACAGGAAGAAATAGGTGGTGCCAGGGAACAGTTTTTGGAACAAGAAAAAATTGCAAAAACATTGAATAGGTGAAACATATTTGACATATCATAGGTATTAGCAATTTTTTCATTGCCTATGTAGAACGAATTTGGGAAAAATAATTTAAAAAGTGAGATTACTTGAATATTTTGTAATCCAAAGGTTTTTAAAGAAAATATAGCAATGATATTTAGATCACCATGAATATCGTGATGCTACCTGCATCAACATCAATGAATGGTTTGTCCCTTTGTATTACAAACCCAGTATTTCTATGAACCAGACTGAAAAGCACTGAAAATATCTGATAGTTCATCTGTTAGAGGTTGCTCCTCAAATTTAATGTGCATATGAATTACCTGACATGTGCGGAGGGGCTGGGGTGGGGGGGGATAGTCTTCTTAAAATGTGGATTTTTTCTTCTTTTTTTTATTGAGGTAAAATTCACAACATAAAATTAATCATTAATCACTTTAAAGTGTTCAGTTCAGTGGCATTTAGGACATCTACAATGTTGTGCAACCATCATCTCCATCTAGTTGCAAGACATTTGTGTCATCAAGGAAATCCTATACCCGTGTGTCTCTCCCCATCCCTCCCTCTTCCCCAGACTTGTCAATCAACAGTCTGCTCTGTCTCCATGGATTTACTTCTTCTTTATTTTTCAAATAAATGGAGTCACACAATATGTGACTTTTGTGTCTGGCTACTTTCACTAAAATGAAGATTTTTATTCAAAAGATTTGGAGACAGAACGTGAGGTTCTGCATTCTAACATTCTCCCAGATGATGCTGATGCTGCTGGAGTCAGGATGGGGCTGGGCTGCTAGGTGGAGGGGCTGTAGCTCAGTGAGGGTCTGGGTAGGCTGGAGCATTGACTGGCTGGCTTCAGCAAGACAACCAGCCTGTTGCACCACTGATAGAATCAAATGGTATTGAGAGATATTGAGGATCTCCAACAGATCTTTTCCACAGAGTGTGTAAGACTTCAGAACATATGCTATGCCACTAATGCTTTATTTTGTTAAATTATTTTTGCTGTCTATATGGGGGATTGGCAAACTGTGACTGGAAGTAGAAATCTAGCCCATTGCCTGTTTTTGTACAGCCTGCAAGCAAAGAATGGCTTTTATTTTCTTTTTAATGATGGAAGAATAATATTTTGTGATATGAATGTTATATGAAATTCAAATTTCAGTGGCTATAAATAAAGTTTTATGGAACACAGCCATGCTCATTTGTTTACATATTGTCAATGGCTGCTTTCATGTTACAATAGCAGAGATGACAGAGACCATATGGCCTCCAAAGCCAAACATATTTACTGTCTGGCCCTTTACAGACAAAGTTTGCCAACTCCTAATCTATACGATCATTTCAGGCTGCAAGTGCAGAATAAAGACAACCTATTAAATCTTTGTGAAGAGAAAGGCATGTGAGATTACAAACCATCAGTTAACATATCAGGCAAGTCCAGCTGACACAGATGAGTTTTACAAAACACAACTTTTAGAGAAGCTCTAATTTTCTAGTCAAAACAAAGAGCTAAGTATCAGACTTCTGCTCCTGACCAAGCATTAGAACCCCTTTATTTTCCTGTTTTCTCTCTCTTTCTTTCTCTCTCTCTTTCTTTCTCTTTCTTTCTTTCTCTTTCCTTCCTTCCTTCCTTCCTTCCTTCCTTCCTTCCTTCCTTCCTTCCTTCCTTCCTTCCTTCCTTCCAAACTCCAAAGTCCAGAGTGCTCGCTCTCATTCATCAGAGGACCTTAGAGTGTCTGAGGTTATCAAAATAAATGTCAGCTAAAGCACACTCACTGGAACATCCCTCCCTCCTTCCCCCTCCTTCCTTCCTTCCTTCCTTCCTTCCTTCCTTCCTTCCTTCCTTCCTTCCTTCTCTTTCTTTCTTTTCTTAAAAAGCCATTGGCTATCTCTTTGGAGCCTCTTCACATTTCTATGGCTGTAAAGCTGTATGTGAAAATGTCAAGTGCTCTTTAAGAATGAATTTTACACTTGCCATTTTCAAGTGCAGTAGATTTACACTTCAAAAAGTCGAACACGACTTCATAATTGAATTGTACCTGATCTTTTCAAGTGCTAGGCACTGGAACTTGGAGTCAAGGACAAGCTCAGAACTAAACTGAGTTTTCAGAGGTTGAATCTATCCTGAATTCAAGTCCTCAAAATTGATAACATGTGACTTATGCAGGTGAAATCCAGCCCAGGAGGAAATGCTTTTGAGTTCCAGACCAAGTTGTCGATGGAGGTTCACAATGTTAATTCTCTTGGATTAGTTTTTGATATTTAAAAAATAATATGTACACATTTGACTGGTAGAGACACTAGGGCAACTTTAAGGAAATGACAGACTAAGATTTTGGGGATTTTCTCGTTTTCTACCTTAAAGATAAATGGACTAGAGGCTGACATTACTAAAAGCTCAAGGCTTCCCCTAAGAAAGGTTCAGTAGAAGTTATCAACTATCAAGGATCTCAACACTCAGAGACAAACACACACCTAAACTTTCACAAACACATAATCTTTATGGCTCTATTGAAAAAATGAAATGCATCTAAACCCTGGTGTTTTAAGAAATATATTTTTTAGTATAATAAATTAGAAAACTCACTAAAAAGCAGTCAAGCAAATATTTGGACAAAATTTACGGTCTTCATATCAAGAAAGTATACTGGTTTGAGTTTTTGAGTTTTTACTTCTCATATATTAAAGGAGAAAAAAATTGCACTTAAATATTTCTAAGATATTTATTGCACTGTAATATTTCTACAGGTATAGTATGAAAATATGCCTTAAAGACATACCTGCTATCAGGACGGTTGTGCATCTTTGTAAAATCTGAATGCAGAGTGCATTCAGAATTTTCCTTCTGTTAAACCAGATTATTCCTTCTGTTAAACCTGGTGAATGGTGTTTGAGATTCAGAAGAAACAGAGAGAGAAAGAGCCCAGAGAATATAGTCTTACCACAAATGAAGAGTTGAAGTTTCACCAACACATTGTCTTCTCTTTTTTTCCTCTGATTGCTCCTACACGGAGTTAGCCAAACTGCGAGTTCTGAGGACAAAGTTCTCCACAGGACCACCCTCACTCTGACATCGGCTTCAAGTTTGGGAGCTTCTCAAAACTACCCTCTAGTTCCATAATTCACTAGAAAGACTCAGAAGAATTCACTGAAACCAACTATGCTCATGGTTATGGTTTTACAGGGAAAAGATACAGAATAAAATCAGCCAGAGAAGAGAAACACAGGGCAGAATCTGAGAGTGATCCAAACATGAAGCTTCAGTTGTCCTCAGGACACACTGTCTTCTTGGCATCAATACATGACAATACACATGGAGTGCTGTCAACCAGGGAAGCTCACCGGAGTTTGGTACTGAGGCTGTATTCATAAGCCTGATTGGTTGATTGCCTATGCAGTTGAACTCAGTTACCCAGTTGACTGAGATTGTGAGACCCAAAGCTCCCACTCTAAATAAAATAGTTGTTTTTTTCTGGCATGGCTGACCCCCAATCTATGACTGTTAGTTGTGGCCAGCTCTCATCCTAAACAAAAATACTACCAGATATGACAGAGGTAACCTCCCAGAAGCTAAGGCAGAGGCCAGACATCTTTTTGGGCAAGGCATGTTTTCTACTGCACAATTTCTGTTCAAAATAAAAGAAAAGAAATAATTTTTCAGAGCCAGTCATCTGGAAGGATTGCCAGTCTTTGGCTTATTCCTCTCCTATACTTCCTTAAGCGCTTTGTTTTACACTTGAGATTAGTGAGTAAACAAAGTAGAATTTAGGTTCTTGTGTCCCTCACTAAGACTTTCATCCATATCCTAAAGACAAAGATTTTTATTTGTTTATTTATTTAGAGAATAGTAAGACCTTTTATTTTAGGTAGACAATTTCAAAGACAAAACAAATTGCTGTAAAAAAAGGTAGAGATCATTTGCTGTTCTAAATCCATTAGGATTAGATATTCAATAGAAAATACAAATTAAACTTTTATCCTTTTCATTACTTACAACTTTTTGAGGCTAGCTTTTTTACTTTGGAAATGATAAAACATGCTTATGGTAAAAACTTCAAACAATAGAGGAAAATAAAAAGGAATAAAGAAAAACTCACTAGACATTTCACTACCCAGAGATAACCAATGTTAATCATTTTATTTGCTTCTTATCAATTTTAACAAACTGTAATTGCTCTTTCTATTTGCTTTCTTGCCTGTCTTCTCTACCTGACCATGAGCTTTATGAAGGCAGGGACCAAATCTCTTTCATTTACCATTGAATCACCAGCTAATTACAGCATGGTATCTGGCACAATTTCCAAAGATGTGCTTAATGAATAATTAGGTGATGAGTGAACATCCATCTAATAAGATCACACACACACACACACACACACACACACACACACACACAGCTGTAGAATGTAAGATCCATGGAGTCAGAGCTTTTTATGTTTTGCTTCACTTGTATATTTCAATTATTCAAAACAAGAGTCAGCAAACTAATAGTAAGGAACCAAATTTGTTCAATAGCCTATTTGTTCAATAGTCGTTCTAAATCACGTTTTCTTGGAACACAGCCATACCTATTTGTTCACATATTGCTCATGGAGGTTTTCATGATATAATGGCAGAGTTAAGCACCTATGGCAGGGACCTATGGCATACACCTGCAAAGCCTAAAATATTTACTAAGTGGATCTTTACAGTAAAAAATTAGTCGACTTTTGCTATAGAACAATGTCTGTTACTTAGTAAATGTTTGACAAATATTTATTGCATGGATAAATTTTATATACTACATAAGATGTTTCTTATTAAACAATATTTCAAATATCCTATTATTTTAAATAGCTGTGTTAAATTATATTTGCATACCATAACACATTTGACTAATTGCCTTTTATTGGACATTTAGGATGTTTCCTTTTTCATTTTCATTTTTCTGTTGTAAATAGCAAAACAGCAAACATGCATCTTTTTCTACATGTGCAACTATATCGGGATAAATTTATAGAAGGCGGATTTCTGGGTTAAAGAATAATCAATTTTACATTTTTGATGTGTTTTGGCAGATTTTTCTTCAGAAAGGTAGCACCAATTTCCACTCTTAACAACAGTGCCTTCCCTCAGAACAGTATTGACGCTTGATATTAAGATAAGCATTTTTATCGGGCAAGACATAAACATGAAAAAAATGCCAGATGGCAATCAGATTACTTCCAAGCTTCTTTTGATAATAAAAATACCTTGTCCTGCCACAGTGATGGGAGGTATAAATGGTTTTTACCTGCCAGATTAAAAGCACGGTAGTGTCCTTGATTACATTTACATTTATCACTAATTTCCTGAGCTCCTGAACACAGGGGGAAAAATCATTATGATAATGAAGGCAGCTATTTTTAAATAAATGTATGCATGTACATTTTGGAAATAGTAATGTTCTTCTTTAGAGAATGAAACATGCTTACATATCTTCATTTGTTCAGGGCAAAACTTAATATCCACAATGAAATGTAACTATTTTCTTTTTTTAAAAAAAGGTCGTTTCACCTTTAGAAAAGAAGAACGAGGTGGAAGTCCAATTTCTGGGCTCTTTCATGGTAGGCTAAAGGTGTATTCCGATGATGATGTATTTGGAAATTACTCTGATTGAAGAGTTCACAAACATGGAAGCCGGGAGACTTGTAGCAGTCCTGCCTTTCACCACGAAGAGCTTGCTCATTAGTCTTGTTTGGAGGTGCATAAATGCCTAGCTACAGAGTGGGAGGGGAGGATGCTGTAGCCATTCTATCATCATCAGCTTGTTTTGAAAAGTCAGCTGGAAACTGAAATGGAGCTCCCTTAGCAGTGCCCCATGAGCACACAGAGGGTTAAGTTCCTAGACCCAAATGCTAAGCTTCTTATGTTTTAAATCTTCTGTCAGGAAGATTACTGACCTTCGCTCTGATGCAATGCAAAAGTTAGCAGGTTGAGTAGTAAAATTTCAGACCTCTTAGTCACAGATGAAACTAGTTATCCAGAAAGAAGAAAAGCTTGCCTTTGTGCTAAACCGAGAAAACAGATAACGTCATTGTGCAGCAAAGAGTGCTCTTTCCTTCCTTTTAATGACTAAAGCTACAGATGCAAATAGAAAAATGGTATTTAATGGAATCTAGGTAGCTGTGAAGCAGGTAGGGTACCGTGAAGAAGTCACAGGGAACAGAAGCATAATGCCTTGCTGTGTGCCTTGGTACATGGCTCTTGGACACTCAGCTATTCTGCCCTTCCCTGGATCAACTCGGCACAAAATGAAATTGAGGGTTGGAAATTAGTTGGTGACTAAGGCAATGAAGAAATATAAACAAAGCTCTTCAGAGCTGAAAATATTTTTGTCAGAGCTCAGACCCCCCGATAGACGACAGTCCTCCAGCCTTCGTGAGGTGAATGCCTGAGATACTTTGTAAGAGAGTTGATGCCTCCCTGGAAAACCACAAATAATGCACCGAAAAGACTATCTTCCCTGTTTGAACTTTCCAGCCAACATTTCTTAGTCTCACTATGCAGATATTTTAACCAGCTCATGTATTAAGGGAGGAGGAAAAAATGGTTAAAAACATACCCTGACTGTATCTCTACCGATAACTTGAATTCAGGAGACGATTGTCACTACCTGTAAATCAGATCAGGCTTCACAGAAAGTCTTTATTTCAGTTTTACGTGTGATCTTCTATGCAGTAGAACATGAGAAAGAATATCAGTGATCATCTGGAAATTTTGTCAATGGAAATAGAAAATATTCTCAAACACATCTGACGTGTGTGCAGCTGTATACAAAACCCAAGTTAGCTGGGTAATTGCTATCTTTGTTTTCAACTTCCTCCCAGTTTCTTTTACAAATTACAATTGACAAATAGAACTTAACCAGAAAAGGAAATCCATATGATTGCTGATTAGATCACTCAAGAATAGGGAATATTTATTTATTAAATGACTTCCAAAGGTTGTTCGCTGAAAGACAGCTGCTAAACTGAAACTCCTAAATCAGGATTATTGACTGTAAGTCTTGGGTTCAATCCATTAGAAATAAGTCAGTATTACAAACTAGTGGATTATTATTTTAGTTATGGAGTAGATGGTGAATATATGGGATATCACATTTTAAAGAGATGCAGGTCCTGGGCAGTCATTCAGTTAATTCCTCAGATAGTTGAGCATGGCAGTTATACCTGAAAGTGGCAAAGAGTCAAGTTAATTATTGTATAGATGCTTTGTTGTGATTGAATTTTTGGTAACATCTGCCTTTTTCAGTTTCTGTTTTTTTCCAGGCTAAAATTGTGGTGACCCAATTCCTTGAGTAGAATATTTTTACCTCAATACATGCAATTATGTATCAGAGAAGGTTCAAAATTACTTTCGAAGGAGAATTTTATTCCTGACCTCAAACTCTCCCTTAGCTCAGCACCAAATAGAAGTGAAATCACCTTTCTGTGCTTGTTCGGCTTTTCAATTTTCACCTAAGAATGTTAACTCTATCCTGATCTCAACTATCTATTCAAGTATAAGGGTCTGTACTGAATTGATGGCATAAAATAGCCATACTTTAGGTATTTTTTGAGGAGTGCAACATTAAACTCATTGCCGTTTACACTATACTTTCTTATTCATGGCAGATATGTTCCAAGATCCCCTAGTGGATGTCTGAAACTGCAGATAGTATGAAACCCTATAAATTCTATGTTTTTTTCCTATACATACAAACCTATGATAAAGTTTAATTTATAAATTAGGCACAATAAGAGATTAACAATAATAACTAATGATAAGGTAGAACAATTATAACAATATATTGTGCTAAAAGTTATGATGGTCTCTCTGAAAATATCTTTTTGCACTCGACTCACCCTTCTTCTGAGATGATGTGAGATGATACAATGCCTGTGTGTTGAGATGAAGTGAGGTGAATGGTGCAGGCATTGTGTTGTAGCATTAGGCTATTTAGTATCAGGGTTATTTGAACACAAGCACTGCGATACTGTGACGGTTGATCTGATAACTTAGAGGTCTACTAAGCGATTAATGGGTGGGTAGCATGTGCAATGTGAATACACGCAGGATATAGTGAGACAGCATGAGATTTCATTATGGTACTCAGAAAAGCACACAATTTAAAATTTATGAATTGTTTACTTCTGGACCATGGTTGACTGTGGGTAATTGAAACCATGGAAAATGAAATTGCAAATAAGGAGGGACTATTGTACCTCATCTCTCAAAAGCTCAGTCGAGATCAACAGTACATAGAAAATTGTGTGAAGGCTGTGCAGTTTAAACATTTTTCTGGATAGTCTTAAAATACTCCTGGGTTAAGCCAAGCCTGCATAAACCTGTGTTCCTGGACTGATTTATATTGGCCTTTTAGAGATTTGTTTTTTACTGATTTGATGTTGGAGGTGTATGATTACCAGGGTGACTAACTGTTCTAGTTTGCCCCAGACAGTTTTAGTTTTAGAACTGAAAGTTGCATGTCCTGAGAATTTTCCAGGTCCCAGACAAACCCGAACTGTTGGTCACTTTATCAGCCAGGCAAACACATCTCCATGAAACTCACTTGTGCAACTAATATAAGGCTATGAAGATTTTTATATAAGCTCTCAGGAAGTATATCTCTTTGGTCTTAGTTTTTCCCAAGCAACTCTGTATTTAACCAAACATCTTAAGGTTATCGTGAATTCTAGAATTGATGAGTTTACTTTTTTTTTGCATTGGCAAAAAGCCGAATTTATGGCCCTGCTAAGGAATTTATTTTTTGTGTTAGTCACACGCCTGGCTCTGTTTTATGGCCTTTCCCTTGGTTTCTTTCTTTTGTATTTCTTTATCCTTTCTCTGTCACCTCTAATATCTTAACTTGTATTTACATATTTATGAAAATTGCCTTTGATGCTTTTTTTTGTTATAGAGGAGGAATAAATAAAAATTGCTGTGTTTCACCACAAAACTAATGCTGTAGGTCAGATTATCCAAGAAACAGACCCTGATAAGAAATTTTGTGTGCAAGAAGTTTATGAGGACATGCTCTCAGGGTCCGTACAGGGCGGAGAAAGGAAGGGAGCAGGACAGACAAACAGAGAAGTTGGGCTGCGTCATAACAAGCCATCAGCCAGCCCCAGAGGAGCTCTGGATCTGGGAGGGCCCTACAGAGTGTTCCTGGTTTAGGGCAAGGAGGCTGGCCCTTAAGCTCCCTCCCCTTTTGATGAGTTGTGGAATCTGGGCTGCCCTGGGAAGAGGTATGACCTTGGGAGAGTGTCCCTCTTCAGCTGAGGGCACTTCTTGGAGAGGTCTGACAGTGAGGGCTGTTAGGCAGTAGTCTCAGCCACTCAGACAATGAGTCCTCAGCATCCCAGTATCCTCTACAAGTAGCATTTCTACTTCTCCACAGCAACCGCCTTGACCAAATGTCTGTGGAATAGCAGAGGAGAAGAAAAGTCTCAGCTATTTATCTGTAAAATAAAGATAATAGCTTCATTGTGAAAATTAATCAGATTATTTATCTGTATAGATGTAAAATCTCCATTATATAATCTTCATATTTATATACATAATCTTCATATATATATATATATATGAAGAACTTATCACAGAGCATGCCATGTAGTAGATACTCAATAAATGGTAACCACTAGTATTTATCTCTCTCCACCTGGGCCTAATGAATCAACATACGCCTAATGGATCATTTTGCTGAATGATAGTTATACCAAAAATTTAGGTTAAGGAGAAGAAACAAAAACAAAAACAATTTGGAACATGTACATCTTAATACTAGCAGTTATGAAGTAACAAATTAATAGCAAAAGAAAAATGACGCAAAATATTCTGGGTAGATTATTTGAAAGTCTCTATTACAGGATGACTTGTGAATCTCTTGTCTTCAGGATAAGGAATGATTAGAAACCAGAGGAGCAGGTGCCAAGGTGGCTGGGCAGCTTTGATACTTTCCTGGTTGTAATTGGATTCCTTCCATTTTGAACATTCCTATGACCCACTTCTTTGTCAGACACTGTGAAAGCAAGAGACCAAAAATAGAAAAGCAGAAGATGAGAATAGGGGTGGTTAAACACAAAATGCAAGAATTTAAAGGTGAGACAGTCTTAAAGCTAAAAATTTTAAAAACAAGTTAAGGTAACTATCATTAGTGATGCATCTTTAAATAAAATACTTTTAAAGAGCCACATGTAAAAAAAGCTTAAAGGAAAACTAAACCTCTGAGGTTAAAAACCAATAAAATAATGCTGAGTTAAAAAATAAATAAGAAATGAAATTCAAAACAAGAGAAATTAAAAGCAGAGCATAGAAATATTTGAAATTTTTTTAACAGCTACAGATATAACATTGCATAAATGTCTGACCAGAAGAGTTATTTTATAAATGTCACATCAAAGACATAGAAATTAAGACCCCAAATAATCTATTTAAATTTATGGCCATAAGGAAGCCATTTAAATATGTTCACTTTATTAAGTATTTTCAAATTAAATGGCTAGTCCTTTAAGGAGCCATTTGGTGTGTAGAATATGAATTTACCTAGAAAATGTGAATGAAGAGTAACTGAATGTTGGCAGAATGACATTATGTTCAATTCCCTGAAAAGACATTTGCAAACTGACAGGGCGTTTAGAAAATCTAACTCGTCCCTACCACCATTACCTCCCACTGCCTGTGTCCCCGCACACAGATTTTTGTATCCCAAGGAAGTGTTTAAATATTATGTGCAGATTATTGTTAGTCACTTGGGGTGCTTGTTAAAGGCACTTATTCTTGGAGGCCTCTCCAATCTACCGAATCAGAATTGTTGAAGCTTGGGCCTGGGAATATGCATTTTTAACAGACATGCCAGATAATGCTGATGTCCAATAAAGTTTAGAATCACTGTTCCAAATGACAGGACTAATAAACCTAGGCTAGGCTAGGGTAGACAAGAACTGCTGGTGACACAGTGTCACACGGAGCAGCGGAGAGGCAGCAAAAGGGTCTTTAACGCTATATTTGAAAAATCAGCTGTCTCTAAGCTGAAACTGACATAGTAAAGAGAAAATCATATAAGAGATGCTTATCAAATTTGTAGACAACACAATAGAAAGAAGGGTTAACATGATAGATGATAGCATTAAAACTGAAAAGGGTCTTGACAGGGTGTGAAATAGAATTGAAATTAAGATGTTGAAATGTAAAATCCTATATTTGAGTGAACAACAAGAATTCACTGCACAATGTCAAGACGGAAGAAAACAACTTTATAAGAATTCATAAACCAAGATCCAGGAGATTTTGTTGACTGTCACCATAATAGAAGTGACCAGAGTGAAGAGGCTATTAACAAAACTAAGATAATATGAGGATGCAATAGTAAAGAGAGGCTGAGTAGAGAGAAGCAGTCTTGAGTTTCTTCAGGCTGAACGGCATGTGTTCCTTCCTGCCTGAAACATTTCAAGAAGAAAATTGATGAACTAGAGCTTGACCAGAGGAAACAGCCAGGATGAGAGCATCTCATAATTATGTAAAGTCAAGGATGACTGAGATTTAACTCAGAAAAGGCAGGTTTTTCAAATATTTGGAGGTATCCACCTTTTATAATAGGGAACAATCAAAGAACAGATGAAATAGTGAGACTTTCAGGAGCTAAAGTTAGAAGGATTGAATAGAACCAAATAGAGCAGAGAGTTCTAGAAGAATGAGGACTAAAAAAAAAATTTGATTTAGCAGAAAGTCTGTTCAGTTGAATGGTAGATGCAGAAGGCAAATTGATTGGAGATTAGAGAAGGAAGATGGTGAATACATGTTTGTAGACAACAAGTTCTAGAATTTTGGGAGAGAAGAAAGGAGAAAATTAATCAGTTTCTAGAAAAGGCACCAGACTGAATTGTAATTTTGTTTTAAGGATAGGAAAATCCTGTGGGGTTTGATGAAGTGACTAGATCTAGATTTGCAGAATTATGTCTGTTGTCCCAGTGTAGTATCAATATACTGTTTCTTTTTCACTCTCAGAAGTATCCTGGTGTAGATGATAAATCTCATGGTGTTGCAGTATTTGAAAGCTGAGAGAAATGAGCCAGTGGAGAGAGCATGAGACTGAAGATTTGGTAGTGAACATGCATAATGAGGGAGCAAGTCCTGCCAAGTCCTGGCTGGGCAGCAACAGGGCTGGGCTGGCCAGAGAGCTGGGCTGGCCAGAGAGCTGGGCTGGGAATGCGGTTGGATAGGGAAGCCCTGGCAGGTACCATGGATACAATGGCTAGAGGCCAAGTCCGGAACTTGGCCAAACCAATAGGGCTCTGACATTCTGTCTGGCAGTGATGAAGACTTCTGCATTTTAACAGAAGATTCTCTAAAAGAGAAGACCTCAGGGCTCTGATGGATGAAGGTGAGCAAGATACTCCAGAGTTTCTCTAACCAGACCATTCAAAGTCCATTAGTTTTCAGAGGCATGCTGCCAGAGTTCTCTTCTGGGCTTTTTCTCTCCTGAGTGGAATGGGAAAGATCTTGCTTCATTAGCAAAAGGCAAAAAGTAGAAACCTGTTAAACCAGAGTAAGACGTGTAAGTCTGAACCTTGAGACCATGATAAATATACCATTAGTGAGGGCTAAAGATGTTGGACTTTGAGTGCACATTTAAGAGGACCCACGAACTTGCATGTCCACTAAAGAATCCCCACTTACAACAGGCAGACTGAATGCCCTGGGCTTTTCAAGTGCAAGGAAACCCTGGACTGCTAGGCATCCTTTTAACTTTTTATTTATTTATTTTTATTAGCTTCTTTGGGGCTATATTTCTTTCTTTAACATGAAGGATAGATATGGATATTACAGCCTCATCTGAATTTAGGGCACAGGAACTGCAGTCAGAGAAGCCTGGATGGAAACTTATTTCCATTACTTATCATTTACCATTGCCTTTGGGCAAATGACTTGATATATCTGACTTCAGTTTTCTCATATGTGGAATGGGGGTAATGACAGTACTTACTTCCTAAGTTTGTTGTGGGGATTTAAATGAAGTAATGAATGTAAAGTGATTGGCATGTTTATCCTGTTACATAGTTAGTGTTAATAAACAGTGCTTGTTGCTCTTTTTATTGTTCGTATCGTACTGCGTCAGAGTGAGCTGTTTGAGGAAAGCAGTCAGTGAGTGCTTCGGTTTAGGTCTGTTCATCAAACACATACTGAGCACTTCATATGTACACAAAGAACTTTGCTGTTCAAGAAAGTCACATTAACAAAGAGCTTTGCTCTGTTCTGGTCTAGTGGGTACTGTCTGTGCACTTTGAGCAAAATACTCCCTAGTGTCGTGGCTGTGGATTTTTCGAATAATACTTAATAATAACAATAAAAGTGAAAACAACCACAACAGTCATAATACATACTCCCTTAAAGTTGTATAGTGCAGAGCACCAGGCCAGGCCACTGGTGACCTCGCTGAGTGTTATGATGCATATCAACTGTTCTTTACAGTTAACCAGTGTCTTCAAACAAAATGTATGTGTGGGTATAAAGGTGTTTTCCTCATTGTAGTAGCCACATAGCTGTGGGTGCAGCATATATTATTTCTCCCATTATTTTGGTTGAACTCACCAAGTTCGTAAAACTGCTTTTGAAAAAGAATGTAGATTGAGCAGCTTTTATGAGAATAGGCAAAATTACATTATGCTTTGTAATCTTAGTGATTTTTTTTGGAGAGAGTTAAGAGGTCAGATTTGGTAAATTTAATCTATGATGCAGATGAGTTAAAAATTATTAAGCCCTTCAACTTTGGAGTTAGTAATTTTTTTACCATTTCTTTGTACTCTTCTTAGGGTTAGAAGTGATGCATTGGTCATCGATCAACATTGACAGTTTTAGAAAACACTGCCTTTTCTTTCTTCCCTCCTTCCCTTCCTTTCGCAAACATTCATTTGGCCTTTCTTGTGTGCAGCTAAGCGGTGGAATGTACAGACCAACGTGCTTTTAAAATACATTTTAATTTAAAATATTTCTGCATATGGCCATGTGCCTTTCTGGCTAGCCTGATTTCTTTTTCTCCACGGGCTTAGTTTGTGGGTCTAGAGCCAATTTACATAACTGATTAAAACAAGCCAAGATAGTTTGTGACCCATTTTTCTTAGAAGTTTTTTTCTCCCTCATCTGCTAACATGGCAATTAAAATAGTTTACACTAGCCTGGCTAATGATTTTCAGATTTGAATCTCAGGGAACTGTAGGCATGAGGTTTTCAGAAATGCTTAGAATTACTGAGTCTGAGTTCTTTCATCTAGGAAATAACACTATTAAAATTTTACTGAAATTTGTGATTAGAGATGTACTTTGTAATTCTTGGTTGATGGCTTTCTAAGGCCAAAACTTTAGCCTATGTAATTCTTAAAAGCAAAGTATGACTAACTCGATAATAGCGATTTCTAGGCCATCATTGACATTCTTTTATTAATGGCAATGCTGGTAGTGATGCTAGTAGAAATAGATGAGAAAAGACTCATAACTATAGCAGCGTAGTAATTAACATGTCACTTTCGGTCCTTTGGCATTATAGTCTGAGGTAATAATGAAAATGTCATTTCAAGTTATGCTATCATTTATTAAGAAGAAGTAAATGAAGTTCTCAAAATACGGGTTAAGATTAATAGATGCTCTTTGAGTCATTAGCTGCAGGGTCATTTTAACTTTAGTTTGGTGCAGAAGGCACCTTGTCACTGTCTTCCTGTTCCTGCCACACACTGTTCCATATGCATGTTGTGCATTTTGCATGGTAGTATGGCCTAGTAAATGGAGCATAGGCCTTGGGATCTGTCACACTAGTGGTGGAAGCTAAGCTGGCTTACTTAGAAATTGTATGAAATATTTAACTGTTATGAGTCTGCTTTCTAAAATGTAGGAATGAAAGTGAAAACACCTTTCTCAGTGTGATTGTGAAGACTATATGTGATAATATGTGCCACAAAACATTGGTAATGTTTATTGAGCACCTCCTCCATACTTTTTATATATATTATTTTTATTTCTCCCTCAACTCTGCTAGATGAATACTCTATTTCAATTTTATAGATGAGGGACCAGAGAGGTTAAGTGACTTGTTAATGTTACTTGGTTAATAAACAGCTGAGGTGGGCTTCAGATCTACGTCTATAATCTCCACATCATGGTCTTTTGACATGTTGCCACCTACATGGTAGATCTTCAACAGCTGTAGTTCTCCTTCCACGAAGGTTTTTGACTGAGGGTGTGAAAGAAATAATTTCTTCTTATTAAGTTTGTATATATACGACTTTCACTGAAAATAAAAATATGCAACCTTGTGCAAGGCCTTAAACTCTCCGAATGCAAGCTGAGGATTCTGGGCTCTATCAGTCATATAATCCTAATGGCATAGTTTAGAATTTAAGGTCTTGCTACATTTTTAAATATTTTTTTTTAAATTACTTAATTTTGATATGCTTAAAATTTATAAAAAATTTGCAAGACTGGAACAAGGAAATCCCATATACTCTTTATCCAGACTTACCAATTCTGTACATATTTTGCTCCATTTGCTTTATCATTCTGTTTGTTTATATATGTAGGTATGTGATATAAACACATCAATTTGCTTCTGAATCACTTCAGAATAAATTGAAGACATTGGATACATCATGTTCCTTTACTGCTATATATTGCAGTGTGTATTTTTTAAAAATAAAGAGACCTCTTACATAACCATAGTATGCAGGCAATGGTTTCTCTTAGGTTTTTTTTTTTTTTTTTTTTTTATAAATCTGAGAATCTTTATTGCTCCTTCATTTTTGAAAGATACTTTTGCTGAGTATAGAATTTTGGTTGGCAGCTTTTGTCTTCCAGCACTTTAAATAAGTCACTCTCTTGTCTTCTGGTTTCCATAGGTTCTGATGAGAAGTCTATTGTAATTTCACCCATGGTCCTTTATATGTAGTGTCTTCTTTCTCTGGCTACCTTCCAGAATTTTGCTTTTTCTTTTCAGCAGTTTGAATGTGATACAACTATGGGTAGTGCATAAGGGAAATAGGAACCTTTTCTTTCTTATAAGTGGCAAGAGCCACCAAGAAGTTTTCCTGCTGTTCGACACATATTGGTCTGCTGCCTATGGTCCTTCAAACCTCTAGTCCTCATCAAATCCTATTCAGATATTAGAAACTAGCTCATGTTCTATCTCCAGGAGGCCTTCATAGCAGATGGGTACCATGCCGTACTTTCTTGACTTCCAGGCTCTCTCTTCTTGGACTTGATACATTTTAGACTAAATCGATTATTTCCCTTATGAAATGCTTTCAAAATGCTTCACCATTCACAACCTTCCTTTAAATATTCTTTCTTTACTTCTGAAAATCAACTCATTATTTCAGCAGGTTTTTTTTTTTTTTGCGTGGGGGGGGTTGTTTTTTGTGCACTGTCAAGTAAATCCCTTCACATCTTTTTTCTATTAGTATGATTAATTTCTTTAACTCAAACAATTAATTGAATTAGATAGCTTTCATTTTTTAATAGATGACTTGAAAGGTAAAGGAACAAAGCCTGGTATGGAGCACACTCTGAAGGATCCTATGCTTGGTTTTATGCTCTGCTGTGGCCTGAAATTCTTAATAACATTTGAACAAAGGGCCCCACACTTCCATTTCACACTGGGTAGCCCTTTGTAGAAAATTATGTAGCTGGTTCCTGGGTTTGGAATTAGCATCTCAGTTGGGAATTGGGCTAACCAGAAGGTGGAATAAGGATATTAGGTGTCTTGGGCAGATAGGAAAGAGAATACAAAGAAGCAAAGCCAATCCTGAGACAGGAATTCCAAAACATTGGTTTCGGGGCATTTCATTTATGTGTTATATATGAAAAGGCATTACTCGTCAAATTTCAGAAAGTTAAATATGTTTTTTCAGGTAGAAATTCTCTCCTTACTTTGGGGAGCAGCATTGTGACTAATGCAAGTGAGATGTCATTTGCAGCATTTCCCAAATTTACTTAACTGTGGCTAGGGATTTATAGGAATGATGTTCTTTAAATCACAGTTTTGGAACAAGTTTGAAAAATGGAGACAATAGTTCCAGGCTCCCAGGGCAAGGAGACCTGCTTTTACCAGTAGCTTTGGAAACTAGGCTTTGTGGATTATTTAAATGAAAGGCTAGAGAGTGTCACTATTCTTTACTTATAGGCCAAAGGCATTGTTTTATGTATGACTCTGGGGTTGAATTTATCCCCATCCCTACCCCCAAATACTTCTTGGGTCATGTCTTTCCTTGCTTTCCTCTTTACAATTGCCTTCAATTTACATCTTAGTTTTTACCCTGATGAAATATTACCGTTAAACCGTATGTATAAATATGTAATGCACACGTCTCCATTGGAAACTTTGGAGGGACATTCCTTAAGGGACAGAAACAAAACAAAACAAAACAAAACAAAACAAAACAAAACAAAACAAAACAAAACAAAACAAAACAAAAGGAGTATTGGCCTCAGTACTGTAGATGCACCAAAACATTTATAACTAAATGACTAAAAGCAGTGATCCTTTTCTGGGTCCTTTTTTTCTTTGGGGATCCTCATGCACGGCATACTCTGCATATTCCATTATACCAGCCCTGGCTGGGAGCTGTAGAAATAGCACCATAAGTGATCTCATATTATCCTCTAATGTAGGCAGCACATTTACTGTATAAATCAGCTGGAAAATGAGCTTGCACTTAGGAAGCTTGCGTCTAACACACAAGAGACCACT
The DNA here is from genome assembly GCF_000325575.1 of Pteropus alecto. Lineage (NCBI taxonomy): Eukaryota > Metazoa > Chordata > Mammalia > Chiroptera > Pteropodidae > Pteropus > Pteropus alecto. The sequence continues at coordinate 6,292,203 of NW_006439717.1, forward strand.
AACAAGTGTGTTATTGAATGGGGGGGAGGAGTAACTGGGGAACACACACTAGGAGAACTGTTTGGAAGTTGGCACAAGTTAGTGGGTAGATTGCCATTGAGTCTTTGATTATGTGCCCATTGCTTGCAGAGCATATTTAATATCTAATAATGGCATGGTTTTGAGCCATGGTTCTCAATTCTTGCTCAATCACATATGAAAATAAAAACAGAAAGATAAAATTACCCCACCTTCCTAATTCAGTTAGTATGGGCTGGGTCCAATAATATAAATTTTCAACAATTTTTTCCCAGTGATTCTGATGCAGTAGGTCAAGAACCTACTAAATGTTGAAAAACACTGATATAGCCTGTGAAGTAAACTTTAAGCAAAAAGCATTAAAAATTTTATGTGACTTCAAAGGCACAGTGCCTGACCTAAGAAATAGCAGATGTTAATGTAATCTGAAGATAACCTTTGCAGTCTGATTTTTCTTACAGATCCTCTCCTTTTAAAGAATGCTTTTGGTGATAAAAGAACCTAACTCACTCTTTCTGGGATTAAGATCTTGTGCTAATATTCCTTTACATACTTTTATTTCATGATCGCTGTAACTTTTAAAAACTGTTTTTGTTGTGTTTTTGGAGGAAAACAGTTATGCAATCGACAATGATATAAATGCTTTGTGAAGCTCCATCGTGATTAAAAAGACTATATATATGTATCTATCATTTAAAAAAATTGCGCCCTTCATGGAATGCCTTCAGTAACTACTGTAAAATTTTTCTCACTAATGAGTTTTTACAATTCAGTTTTGCATCATCTCAAACAAATTTTCCAATATTTTATTATGAAAACAACTAATTTTACAATGAACACTCGTATACCCACTGTCTAGATTCTATCATTAATATTTTACTCTGTTTTAACACATCTTTTTAGTTATCTTCTCATCTCTTAATCCATCTTAAATTTTGACACATTCCAAAGTAAACTGCAGACATCAGTACATAGTCTGCAATATTTATTTACAATATTTTTGCTGTAGAATTTACATACAAAGAAATGCACACAACTTAAGTATATATTGAGTTTGGATAAATTCAACCTTTATATAATGCAGACCCTTATCAAGATATAGAACATTACCATCATCTCAGACTGTTCCTTCATCACTGTTCTCAGGTAGTTCTCATCTTTTGCTTTTTCCAGACTTTTACATAAATGGAATCATATAATATATAATGTTTTCTTTCAATCGACGTAATAGTTTGGACTCATCCATATCATTGTATGTACTAGTAATTGGTTCTTTTTCACCGCTGAGTTGTATTCCATTGTATGAATATACTACAATTTGTTTATCCATTCTATTGATAGGTATCTGGGCCATTTCTAGTTTTTATCTATTGTGAATAAAGCTGCTATGTACATTTTTGTTCAAGTCTTTCTATAAATGTATGCTTTGTTCCTCTTGGTTGAAAACCTAGGAGTGGAATTGCTGGCTCATAGGTTATGAGAGTTCTGTTTACTCTATATCTTTGCCAAGATTTGATGTTGTCAATTTTTAAAATTTTAACAATTTGGATGGGTGTCAATATTTTATTATGCTTTTAATTTGCATTTCGCTGATGACTAATGATACATACTTTTCTATGCACTTGATAATTCATATATCTTCTCTTTTAAAGTGTCTCTCCAAACCTATTACCCATCTTTTATTGAGTCTTCCTTTTATTACTGAGTTTTAGAAATTATTTACAAATTCTACATCTAAGTACTTTGTCAAATATATGTTTGGCAATCATTTTTTCCTAGTCTGTGGCTTATCTATAATTTTTAAAACATACGTATTAAATGAGAAAGTAAAAAAAAAGAAAGATAAAGTTCACATTCTCTGAAAAAGCAAAAACACACTGATTGATGACTGGTGGGACATGAGGTTGACTTTTGTAGGAAGATGTGATCATTGAAATGGGGAATAGAGAAGATTGTGACTAGGAAATGGAACTAAAGTTTAAGGTTCTTATGTATCGCTTGACATACATATATGATTTAAATCTATCAACATTTCCATGAAATAGGTCAGATTCCAAAAATCAAGTTCTGAGAATTTTCATAAGTTGTTCAATCTATTTAGCTATAGGCTGCTATAGGCTAAGTATTGTGGCCCTCAAGATGGCCTGTCTGACTCTTCTTCTACACCACCAATTTTTCCTCTAGTGAAGAAGACAGATGTTTACATAGTTTAAAAACTGCTTATGATCTGTGGTAAGATCTATTTTGATTAAAAAGTTGCAGTAGTATTTTAACCATTAGATAAAAAAAATGAGTGTAATTAAAAAAAATAATGTGTCAAACTTTGCTTTGAATGGAATCTTTCATTTAGATACTTAATATAAAAATCACGTATTATAACTTTTAAATCCATACATATAAATTCTCAACTGTGGATTTATAAGTAAACTCATGCATATTTAAATCAGTCCTTCTAGGAAAATAGTATATATCCAATCACATGAGATATTTCTCATAAATTTAATATAAAGATAATTAAAATGTTACTTATGAGTTAAATTTCTTTTTCCTTCCCCCACGTCTTCCAGTAAAGTAAACACTACAGGAAGAAACTGCATGATAGTTAACACTGTGGCTATGTGCCCCAGAGGTACATGTGCCCTTTTAAGAAAAGCACAAGATGAAAAAGGATTCAAGATTGTGTTTATTATATTGGATTTGTAATCGACAAAATTCATTGTTCTTTTATTAGCAAATCATTACACCATGCACTAATGATATAATCATGAACGTTTTATTATCTACTATGTTTCATTCTGTATATTATACCTTTTTTCATGTATTATCTCTGCAAATCTTATTTATTATCTCATTTTTACTCCCCCAATTACATATGAGGAAACTAAGGTTTGAGGAAGTGAAGTAGCTTGTTCATGGTCCCAGAATTTGTAGGTGAAGGAGTGAGGATTCCAGCCCAGGCAGTTTGCCTCTAAGTCCATACTCAGGATTGTTAGTGAACAGATAAACAATCATCTCATCTCATCGTGCCAAACATTATGGTGATACTTGTTAATTTAAAAGGAGTGAAAGTAAGGTGTGAAAGCAAGTGACATGAGTGTTGGACAGAAGAAACAGTTCATTTTATAATTTCCAGTGATTCTTTTAAATAGACTTATTTTCTAAAACCTTAAGTTTTTCTTCCATTCTAACCATGACTTCTAAAGAGTCAGACTAGCCTGTGTCTGGCTAGCTTTCCTATGGATTGGAGGACCATGTGCTCTAGTGCTTAGAGGATAACTGATTTCCATGGTGTTTGGCCTCATAACTCACCATTGAGAATTGTGGTCAAGTGCACAGGTTCTAGGATTTATGACTTGGCGAGGGTGGTAAAAGCCTCCTAAAAAGAATTGCTCTTTTTATTGCAAGGTCTATTTTCCATTTAGATATAACCGAAAATGCTCCTATGAGAAATATTTTTAACTTAATAGTCAATATTTATTTGTTTTAATCATTTACAGCCAGGTTTTAAAAGGCAATGCCAAGTAGAGATGGATATCTACTTTGGTTAACATCAGATTTATTCTTCTAAGAAGTTTCAGATATATTGATTTGAATAAAGCTATGATACTTGATTTATCTTAATACTTTAAAAACTTCTGCTTAAACACCTACGATAATTTCGCTGAATACATTAGATGGATGCATCGACTTTCTAGACTTCTGGTGCTATCAAGCACCCCTCCCCCATTTCATTTACCCTAGTAAATTTTATTATAATTGGACCATTTCCTCACCCTCGTATAATATACCTATTTTTCCCTGCCTTCTTGCTCATGTTGGTCCCCCCAAGCCATTCTCTAAGTTTATTCAGATTCAGCAATTTCTGCTCTAGTCCCCACCTCTTCTTTGAAACTTTCCCTGGCATGGTGGTGGTTAAGAAGGCAAACTCTGGATTTGGATACACTTGTGTTCAAAACCTGACTTACTTGTCGATTGGTGATTTATTTTACCTTTCTTAGTTTATTTTTCACCTGTAACGTGAGACTCATAGTAGTGTAGTAGATAGGCTTTTAATGTGACTCCCAAGATCCCTGCTGCTGGTGTTCACACCCAGGTGTAATTCCCTTCCCTGTGAGTGTGAGTGTTAGTGTGACCTGTAACTTGCTCTTAATTAATAGAATACAGCAAGGGTTACAGAATATACGCAATTGCATACACACAATTATGTTACATATGATTGAAACATCTGTCTTGCTAGGAAACTCTCTTCCTTACTGGCTTTGAAGAAACAAGCTGCCATGTTGTGAGCTGCCATATGGAGAGCACCCTGTGGCAAGGAACTCAGAATGGCTGACAGCCAATGAGAAATTGAGGCCCTCGGTTTAACAGTCTGCAAGAAACTGAACGTTGCCAGTAATCATGTGATCTTAGAGGCTGAACTCACACCTCCTCACTCCCTGCCCTACCCAGCAAGCCTCAGGTGAGAACTCAGTCCTCGCCCGCACCTTGATTACAGAGGACTTAGTAAGCCATGCACAGACTCCTGACCCATAGAACTATTAGAAAATCCATGTGTGTCATTGTAGGCTGCTAAGTTTGTGGTTAAATAATAATAGCTATACAATAATTGTTATACAATAATAGATAACTAATATAGATAGTATCTTGCCTGTGGCATAGTAAGAAATATATATCTGGTTTCTGTCCCTGTTTCATGGCACCTAAATAACTCCTAAATAGCTCCTAAACAACTCTTGGAATGTCCAAAGCATGTGTCTTTTTGTATGCTAATGAGATGACTGGCAGCTGAGTACTCCTAGAAAGCCTCAGGATGAGGGCTGGATGTCAGGAGAACCAACCAAATGATCGGAAGTTTTGAACTTTCAGCCCTACCCATACACCTCTGGAGAGTGAACAGGGCCTAGAGGTTGAGTTAATCACCAATGGCCAGTGATTTCATCAGTCATGCTTAGGTATGAAGCTCCATAAAAATCCTCAGAAGCTGACAGGATTCTGAGAACTTCTGGTGGTGAACACATCCACGTGCTGGGAGGGTGGTGTACCCCAACTCCAATGGTACAGAAATTCCTGCACTGAGGACCCTTCTGGACCTCATCCAATGTATCTCCTTCTCTGGTTGTTCATTATACACTTTATTGCATACTTTACAACAAACTGGTAAACATAAGTAAGTCTTTCTCTCAATTTTGTGAGTCATTTAAAAAAATATAGAACCCAAGGAGGTGGCTGTGGGAACCCTAATTTATAGCCAGTTGGTCAGAAGTACAAGTGACAATCTGGGACTTGCCACTGGCATCTGAAGTGGAGGCAGTTTTGTGGGACTGAGCCCTTAACTTGTGGAATCTGATGCTAACTCCTGGTAAATAGTATCAGAACTGAACTGAATTGTAGGACACCCAGCTGGTGTCTGGGAATTGGTCAGTGTGGGAAAAACCTCCACACTTTTGGTGAGCAGCAGTGTGAGTATTGTGTGTAGAGGGAAGAAATATAGAGTTTTTCCTTATACTACCTTATATGATTATTATAAGAATTAAATGAATTAATGCTTGTAGAGGCTTAGTACAGCCCTTGGTGCACAATAGATACTCAAAAATTCAAAGCTTCATCCTTTGGCTTCCACCTTCTGCCTTCTAATTTAACTATTGGTAAATTTTACTGACTTACCAATAGTTAAATCCTTGTAGAACTTACCAGTGTTGGAAGAGACATTTAAATTTATTTAGTCCCACTTTGCAGCTGGTATTTACATTTCTCTCCAAATTTCTTTTTCGTCTGGTCTCTGCTTAAATAGCTCTAGTGACAGGCAGCTTACTCTTGATGTTTCCTCTTTTACAAAAGTCATGGCCCCAGTATCATTTGCTAATTAAATCATTGACTTTCTGAGGCCTGCGAAATCAGCAGACTTACATCCTGATCATTTGAAACTTCAAACCTTCTCAAATATATGTTGGAGCTTTATTACAAAAGATGATATTCAAATAGCCAATGAACATATAAAAAGGTGTTCAACGTTACTGGTTATTAGGAAATTGCAAAGTAAAGCAACAATACCTCACTGGTATAACTACAATCAAAAGACCAACAATACCTAATGCTAGCAAGTATATAGGGCATGCAAAACTTCATCTCTGGTGGGTGTGTGATCTGGTACAACCACTTGAAAAACTGGTAGTATCTGCCAAAGCTAAACATATACCTACCTTGCAATTCTACTCCTTGGTATGTGCCTAACATAAATGTGTGATTATGTTTACCAAAATATATGTACAAGAATGTTTATAGCATCTTTATTCATGTTAATCCAAAACTGGAAAAAATTTCAAATGTCCATCAAAGGCAAATAGATAACTAAATTGTGGTATAATCACGCAATGAATACTACACTGCAATGAAAAAATAATAAACAACCGCTACATGCAACATGGAAGAATCTCACAGATGTAAAGTTGAGTGAAAAAAAACCCAGACTTAGAAGAATAGAGTATTCCATGACTGCATTTATATGAAGTTCAAAAACAGGCAAAACTAATCTGTTGTGGTAGGAGTCAAAATGATGGTTACCTTTGAGGCAGTATTAATTAGGGGAGCATCCTGGAGTGCTGGAAAGTTCTACATCTTGGTCTGTGTGGTGGTTACGTGGGTATACACTATATAAGTAAAAAATTTATTGAGCTATATGTCATTAAAATTTGTGCACTTTTCAGGGTTATACATCAATGAAAAAGTTTTAAAAAGTGTCTGTTGGATGCTAAGCATCTGGATTTTCCCATTCATCAATATAAAGAATAGCAGATTAAAGGAAGCTAGGTAACTGCAAAGTAAATGATTTTGTTTTCAGTATGCAGAGCTTTAACTGTTACATTATAATCTATTGTTTTGGCTCATGCATATTATCTTTTCTACAGTGGTAACAAGTTAAGGACCATGTATGATATATTTGTATGGCCTGAAGCATTAGCAAAGAGCAGGACATGTGCATATTCTTTATAAAGATTTTCTGAGAGAGAGACTGAGGAAAAGCAAATTGTGGCTTGGCTTGCCAGCGTTGTTTCTCAACAATCATGTCATGGTATACAGGAATCTTTCTCTCAATCAGAAATGATGTCTTTTTTTTTGGCATGATTTTCTCTTAAAATTGATTTGCTATGAATTGAGGTTCTATTTATTTAGTCCCCGAACATCCCTGTCCTACCATCATTCTGTTCATGTAATATCACCAGAGAGATTGGAGATAATAGGTAAACTCAGATTCCTTTTAAGGCAACTTGGGACATTTTATCTTGGAAACCCCTTTAGAAAGAAATGAAGGTAGAACAGAAACAAAACACAAGAAGAAGCTGGAGTCAGTTCTCAGGTTAAGACCCCTTATTAGTTTGTTCCTATACACTGTAGGCTCTGTTTATTCATTTTGATTCTTCAGACATAGCCTTAATACTGGGCATAACTGTTAGCCAAAGAGCACAGGGATGAGGTTGACTGAGGTAGAAGCTGCCAGTCCCACTATGCTCCCTTAGCAAACACCCAGACTGGGATTTGAACATTTATCCTCACTGAGAATCTTTTTGTTTAACAAGGAAAAGAAAACAATATCTATTCTTGTAGATATGCGCAGATCCACCAGGGACTCCTTTAGGATAATATGAGCCTTTTAGTGTCTATGCAATATTCAAGTACCACAACAGGAGTATCTAATGGATAAAGGGACTTTCTTTCTTTTCAACTGAGCAGTAAGTAGGAATGAGGACAGAAACCCTACTCTGGCTCCTAAGGGATAGAATCCCTTTTCTTGCTGTTAGTCTTGGCTTTCTAATTCCCTGATTTACTGCCAATGTCGATACAAAAGCCTCTGGTGCCGGATGTCACTGTTCCATTAGAATGTTTTGCACATTTTATTGCTAAGCAACAATTAGCAGTGTGAATCCTGCCTTCTGTGATTTCAATTTGGACTTCACACATGGAATTTTGCTTTCATCTTTGCAACACAGCACGGTGTTCGCTGTTCAGCTAAAGCTGTTTTTAAGAGAACGGGAGAAAAAAGATTGAAGAGCAAACGATAGGTATTTGGCCGTTCAGTGGTACAGTTTTGAAATGTTATTTATGAAAAAAACCCTACTCTAATTAGATGCCCAATAATTTTAAAGTAATATTAAAAGTCAGAAATAAATTCAAAGCAATTCAATTTGGCCTGAAGGGGAAACTGATAACGATGGAATAATTATGAAAATCCTGAAAGAGAGCAAACTAAAGGTCCACAGGAAAAAAAACTTTTGCCAAAAAAAAAATTTCTTGTGATAATAATGAAAGGAAATACTTTCTTCCTAATCTCAATACCATGCAGAATTCTTTTTCATTCCGTTAATGGGATATTATGAAAATTTAATGGGAGCAAGAGATCTAGAAGAAGAAAGTGAAAGAGTAGAACAAAGTCCATTAAGTCAAATATAAACTAATTCTTCTTTACCCATAAAAGAGGAAGACCATATTTTAGCTTAATGATCACTTTTATCAAAGTGTGGTTTCTTATCAAATACTATTTTTAGAAAAATAAAATGATCAACCTTTAGGAATTTAGTATGTTTAAAAGAATGCTTATTTTTCTACATCTATAAGAATAATCTTAAAAAATGTTGACTAGGTAACCATATTCACCCTCTTTCATTGAAGAAAAGAGGAAACTGTTTAAACCACACAGGGAAAATAGAATCTAGACATTTTACTTTTTTTTATAATAAGAGGTCTAAATTATAGTCTTTGCTTACAGTCTCAAAGAAAGATCCAGGAAGGATCATAATAGAGAAGAGCTATAACTGCAGAAGGAGAGAATATTAGATTTTTGATTCTGTCTTCTAGCCCTTTGAAAAATACAAGGAATGTTGTTTTAAGTGTAACAAAGATTTATAGGGGATTAAAATTTTGGAGTTAAGAGGACTTGGTCATGGAGAGTCAAAGTCCCTCAACAATGTAAAAAACTCTTTGACTTTAATGATGATTAATTCCTAAGTATTTGGTTCTGCTTTGAATGATAATTGCTTAAATCTTTGACTTTGGCTTCATTGAACAAAATCTGCCTGTTTTAAATTTCAATTCCATTCAGTTTGACAAACATTATTGAACTTACTATGTAGTCTCCATGCGTTTATCCAGATAAAGTTTTCTTATCCTCAAAGAACAGTTTAATTAAAGGGAAAGACAGATAAGTAAATAGATGAAGTTATATGTTATGTTTAAATCAAGGATAGAGGATGGCGCCGGTGCTATGATGGTACAAGAGAAACTTAGCTTGTTTTGAGGATCAAGGAAGGATTCTTGGAGGTTATGACATATGAACTGCTTGGTTTTCATATGAAAAAAATTGCAAACAATGAATCTATAGACAGATACCTGGAGCTGTCCATGTGGATTACTTTGGAAGAGGGGAATTGGAGAGAGGGAATAGGGTTGAACAGGGACTACCAGGTTTATTCTATGTCCTCCTATATTTTTCAAATATGTTATAGTGAAAATATATTTATTCATAACCCAAAATACAAAAAAAGATTTGTAAAAAGAGAAAGAATTCATTTGTTCTTAATCATTCGTTGGATGCAAAGAGGCTTTTTTCATAAGTTAACCAGAAAATGAGGCCCCAATTCTAAATTTATACTATTAAGTTTTAGAACTTAAGTTCAGACTTTATATTAAAT